>NC_044321.2:73398931-73609212 GCF_007474595.2 Lynx canadensis | reverse complement strand
AAAGGTTAGAGGGGAGAGAGCCAAAGCTAAGAGACTGTTAAAAACTGAGAAACAAACTGAGGGTTGATGGGGGGGGGGGGTGGGGGGGGGAGGGTGGGTGATGGGTATTGAGGAGGGCACCTTTTGGGATGAGCACTGGGTGTGTATGGAAACCAATTTGTCAATAATTCATATAATATATAAAAAAAATAAAAATGCTAAGAAAAAAAAATAGTTGAGGTATACAAAAGTGAGAATTATTTACTCAACTCAGAACATGGACTGGAGAGGCATAGATCATAGGGACCCCTCCAGGAACAAAGGAGGAGGAAGGTACCGTTTCCCATCCCCATCCTCCCAACTTAAAGACACAGCCCCCTGGGGGTACAAGCATGGTGCCCTCACTACCTAAACTTTTTACACCAAGCAGCACACCCTGGGTTCAGTGGATCTGTCCTTCCCAGCCACAGTTGTCTCAGACCTGATGCTGGGGGTCGGCTCCCCAAGAAGACCAGCACAAACTCTGCCAACACCTTGTTTCCTAACCTGTGCACTTTGGGGATCTCAGTTCTGGCAATGGTGGCACAGGTCTCACTTCATAAAGCAGACCAGACTGCAACTTTTTTAAATGTACACCATGCCTGCTGGGACCCAGAATTGCCCACAACAGTCAAAGAAATCCTTGGCATATGAGTGAACTGAAAGAAAAAGTTGCAAGAAACTCAGCAGCAGAGCACACACAGCACACATAGTAGAAACCCTTGAGGTGTCAGGCCCTGAGTAAGGGACACGGCACTGCAGAGCATTATAGGACATCTTTTCATAAGGCCATTACATTCAAGAGCAGATGTAGTAAATTTCTAACACAGAGAAACAGACACAAAGAGTTAGACAAAATGAGAGGAAACAGAGAAAATTCCCCAAATGAAAGAATAGGACAAAACTACAGCAGGATTTCCATGAAACAGATACAAGCTATATGCCTGATAAATAATTTAAAGTAAATAATAAAGATATTCACAGACTTGAGAAAATATTGGAGGATATCAGTGATACCCTTAACAAAGAGATATAAGAAAAAAACAGAGATGAAGAACACATAAATAAAATTAAAGACACAACTTGATGGAATAAATAGAAGGCTAAAGAAAGCAGAGGAAGGATAATGACGGTGTAAGACAGAATAATGGAAATAATCAACATGAGCAAATGAGGAGAAAAATATATGCAAAATGAGAATAGGCTGAGAGATCTCAGTGACTCCATCAATGTAATACATTCTCATTATATGGATAGAAGAAGAAGAAGAAGAGAAGAAGAAGAAGAGAAGAAGAAGAAAAAAAGAAGAAAGAAGAAAAGAAAGAAAGAAAGAAAAAAAAAGAAAGAAAGAAAAGAAGAAAAAGAAGAAAAGAAAGAAAAAAAAAAGAAAAAAGAAAGAAAGAAAGAAAAAGAGGCAGAAAACTTATTTGAAGATATAATACCTGAAAAATTACCTAATCTGGGATAGGAAACAGATATCCATATCTAGGAGGAACAGAGATTTCCTGAAAAATAAACCCAAGGATGTTCACACCAATACACATAGTAATTAAAATGGCAAAAAACTAGTGATAAAAAATTAAAAGCAGTAAAAGAAAAGAAGGCAGTTATATACATGGGAAATCCCTTAAGTTTGTCAGTGGATTTTTTTACCAGAAACTTTGCATGCAGAGTGGAATGGCCAGTAGAAGGAAGGAAATGATAAAGGTGAAAGTAAAAATAAATGACATAAAGGGCAAAAACTTAAAAAAAAGAAATAAAAAAAATAAAACCTACAGCTGTATTTTTATAAACAAAAGTTATAAACCTTTATTTGGACTCACCAAAAGAAAGAGGGGGGGATTGACCACACTCAAATAAATAAAATTAGAAATGAAGGAGAAAATATAACAACACATCACAGAAATAAAAAAAAATATGTAAAAACAATTACACATCAACAAGTTAGACAACCTGGAAGAAATGGAGGAATTCCTAAAAACATATTACTTTCTAAACCTGAACCAACAAGAAAGAAAATTTAAACAAATAGATCACTAGCAGTGAAATTGAATTACTAATCAAGAATCTCCTAACAAACTGAAGTCCAAGATGAGATAACTTCACAGGTAAATTCTAGCAAACATTAAAAAAAAAATAATTACTACCTATTCTTCTCAATCTATTCCAAAAAATGAAGAGGAAGAAAATCTCCAAAATTCATTCTATGAGGTCAGCATTACTCTGATAACAAAACCAGATAAAGATACTACATAAAAGAAAACTATAGGCCGATATCTTTGAAGACCATAGATTCAAATATGCTTGAAAATATTAGCAAACCAAATCCAATATAGAAAAATCATTGACCACATTCAAATAAGATTTATTCCAGGAATGCAAGGGTTGTTCAATATTTGCAAATTAATCAACATGCTACATCACATTAACAAGAGAAATAATTAAAACCTTATGATTATCTCAACAGATGCAGGAAAAAACTATTTGACAAAGCAAAACCCATTTACAATAAAATCTCTTAACAAAGTATATTAAGAGTGAACATACCTAAAAACAATAAAGGTCATAATGACAAACACAGTGAACGTCATACTTAATGCTGAAAAATAGAATTTTTCTCTAAAATCAGGAATGAAAGAAAGATGTCCATCCCACCACTTTTATTTAACGTGGTACTAGAAGTGAAGCCCTACCCACAGTAATCAAACAAGAAAAAAAAAAATCCAAACTGGTTAAAAAAGTATAAAACATTCACTATATGCAGATGATATGATACTATATGTAGGAAACCTTTACAATTCCACCAAAAACCTTCTAGAACTGAAAAATTCAGTAAATTCACAGCATAAAAATCAATATACAGAAACCTGTTGCATTTCTGTCTACCAGTAATTAAGTAGCAGAAAGAAAAATTAAGAAAACTATCTCATTTACAATTACACACAAAAAAAATATCAAGGAGCAAACTTAACTGAGGAGGTGAAAGGCCTGTACTAAAAAACTATAAAACATTGATGAAAAAAATTGAAGATAACACAAAAAATGGGAAGATATTCTATGTTCATGCATTAGAAAAAAGAATATTGTTAAGATGGTTATACTACCCAAAGAAATCTACACATTTAATGCAATCACTATCAAGATACCAACAGCATTTCTCACAGAAGTAGAACAAATAGTACTAACATTTGTATGGAACCACAAAACACCCCAGATAGCCAATGGTATTGAGACCGAAAAATAAACCTGGAGGTATCACAATCTAAGATTTGAAGATATACTGCAAAGCTGTAGAAATCAAATAGTATGGCACTGGCACAAAAAAAAAAAAAAAATAAGAAGAATGGATCAATGGACCAGAATACAGACTCCAGAATAAACCCATGATTATTCCATCCATTAAGCTATGACAAAAGAGGCAAGAATATGCAATGGGGAAAAGGCAGTCTCTTCAACAAATGGCCCTGGAAAAATGATAGGTAATTGCAAAAGAATGAAACTGGACCACTTTCTTTCAACATACACAAAAATTAACTCAAATAGATTAAAGAGCTAAATGTGAATCCTGAAACCATAAAAATCCTAGATGAGAAAACAGGCAATAATTTTTCTGACATCAACTATAGTGACATTTTCTAGGTATGTCTCCTCAGGCAATGGAAACGAAAGCAAAACTAAACTATTGTGATTACACCAAAATAAAAATCTTTGTACAGTGAAAGAAACAATTAAGAAAACGAAAAGGCAACCTACTGAAAGGGAGAAATTATTTGCAAATGATACGTTCAATAAGAAGTTAATATAAAAATATATAAAGAACTTATACAACTCAAACAAAAATAATAATAATAATAATAATAATAATAATAATAATGGATTAAAAGTGGACAGAGGATGGGGCACCTGGGTGCCTCAGTCCGTTAAGCATCCAACTTCAGCTCAGGTCATGATCTCACAGTTCATGAGTTTGAGCCCCACATTGGGCTCTGTGCTGACAGTTCAGAGCCTGGAGCCTGCTTTGGATTCTGTGTCTCCCTCTCTCTCTACCCCTCCTCTGCTCATGCTGTGTCTCTCTGTCTCTGTCTCTCTCTAAAAAGTAAATAAACATTAAAAATTTAAAAAAATGGACAGAGCACAATGAATAGTCATTTACCCAATAAGATACAAATGGCCAACAGACATGAAAAGATGCTCAACATCACTAATCGTCAAGTAAATGCCAATCTAAACCACAATGAAATATCAACTCATACCTGTCAGAATGGCTAGAATAAAAAAAGACCAGAAATAACAAATGTTGGTCAGGTTGTGGGAAAAAGGAGCCCTTCTGCACTGTTGGTGGGAATGTAAGTTGGTAAAACCACCATGGAAAACATAGACGCTCCTCAAAATATTAAAAATACAGTTTCCAATAATAGAATATAATCCAGTAATTCCATTACTGGTTATTAACCAAAAGAAAACAAAAACACTAGTTAAACTATATGTACCCTTATGATTACTGCAGCATTATTTATAGTAACCAAGATATAAAAGAAGTCCAAGTGTCCTTCCATAGACGAATGCATAAGGGACATATGAGATATAAGAAAGAACAAGTTATTGTCATTTGCAACAACATGAATGGACTTAAAGAGTATAATGCTAAGTAAATGAGACAGAAAAAGACAAATACCATATGAGTCAACTTACATGTGGAATTTAAGAAACCAAACAAATAAACAAGAGACAAACAAAAAATCACTCTTAAGTACAGAAAACAAACTGGGGGTTTCCAGAGAAGAGGTAGGTTGGGGGATGGGTGAAATAGATAAAGGGAATTAAGAATACACTTATTGTGATGAACATTAAAGTACAGGATTGTTGAATGATCATATTGTACACATGCAACTAATTATAACACTGGATGTTACTTATGCTTCTAATAAAATAATAACAATAATATAATAATAATAATAATAAACAACCCAGCAAAAAGAAAGTGTAGGATTCTCAAGATGCAGCACAAAAAGCTTCAATGCCATTCTCCTATAATATGAAATAATACTTTTCTGGGGAACTTCCCTGTCTTTCTAATAAAAATTCTGGGCTAAAATTGTTAAAAAAAATTTACACAGAAATGAGCAGTGATGAAGGGGACCATAAATGAGGGTGAAACAAGATAAGAGGTTTATGGCATATCATGTGAGGTATTTCTTTTGATGACTGATTAAGGGCACTGGGTGGTTCCTAGTAGAGATGAGTAGTAGTAAGTGCCAAAACTTGAAATATTAAAAGGGCATTTAGGAAGCAGAAAGGGAATAGGCAAGTAGGTTCAAAAAATTAACTGTTGATTCAAAATTGTACATGTGCTCAACAGACACTGCAATTAAACAAATGACAGAGTTTTCATGACTTTTAACATTTCCAATGTTCATTATTCTGACAGCTAAGTATTATATTGTGTTTGATTAGGTTTAAAATACTGTATATAAAGATGTCAGCTTTATATTTTAAAACATTATGGAGCATTTATATGCTTGTATTATTTAGCTGATGAGAGAGAGCATGACAGCACAAGAATCACAGATTTACTTAAAATATGCATATCTTGATTTTTGTATCCCCTACATTGTGTGGCTTAACGATATTACATTCAGAACTGACTCTCCGGAGCCAAGCATAGACAAGTGGCCCACGGAAGAGGGTAGGAAAGATGGAGAGGTGGTGCACGCTACACGGGCTGGTGGGAGGGAGCCAGGGCAGTGGAGGGGCAGCCTGCCTCGCTAGGCAGAGCCACCAGTTGGCATGCAAAAGTGGAGGGGCCAGACTGTGTGAGTTCTTACAGACAGCGGGACTTGACATCTGGAATGTTATAAGTCAACATCTCTGCTTGGAGAATGGGAGGGTGAGAGGACACCAGGAGGGAGAGGGTTGAGCATTGGAAGACAGATCTCAGCTCAGCTGGGAACAAAGGCGCTGGCCAGCACATTCTCCCTCTCCCATCCCCCAGCCAAAATTCCAAAGGGAACCAGTTCCTGTCACCGAATTTACTTGCACTGTGAAAATACACACCACTGTGTTTCTGTGGATCCATCCCTCCAACAGGCCTGCCTCCCTCCCAGTGCTTCAGGCCCCGTCCCTCAGGGGACCACCCATGGCAAAACTAGCTAAGCCTGCCCCCCCGCCCCTGTGCACCTTGCAGATCCACACTGGTTAATACACCATATCTAAGCAGCACTACAAGTCTGGCAGTGTGCAAGTAGCCCAGACAGGGGCCACACCACTCCACATTGAGTCCTGCCCCTAGGAGAAGGGAAGATAAGGTATACACCTGTCTGACTGTGATCCCAGCAGTGGGCTGGGGACAGACATCAGGTGTGACTGCGACCCCGCCCACCAACACAAGTTACTCCAGACAGCACAGGGGAAGTGTCTTTCAGTTCCATGCCACTCCAGGGACTATCCAAAATGATGAAATAGAAGAAGTCTCCTCAAAAGAAACTCCAGGAAATAGCGACAGCTAACGAAATGATCAAAAACGATATAAGCAATATACAGAACAAGAATTTAGAATAATAGTCATAAAATTAATTGCAGGGCTTGAAAAAAGTATAGAGGACAGCAGAGAATCTATTGCTACAGACATCAAGGGACTAAGAAACAGTCATGAGGAGCTAAAAAATGGTATAAATGAGGTGCAAAATACAATGGAGGTGACCACGGCTTGGACTGAAGAGGCAGAGGAGAGAATAGGTGAATTAGAAGATAAAATTGTGGAAAAAGAGGAAGCTGAGAAAAAGAGAGAGAAAAAAATCCAGGAGTATGAGGGGAGGATTAGAGAACTAAGTGATGCAATATAATGGAAGAATATCAGATTAATAGGAATTCCAGAAGAGGTAGAGAGAGAGAAAGAGGCTAAAGGTGTACTTGAAAAAAATCATAGCTAGCTGAGAACTTCCCTGATCTGGGGAAGGAAAAAGGCATTGAAATCCAAAGGCACAGAGAATTCCCTTCAGACGTAACTTGAATCGATCTTCTACACAACATATCATAGGGAAACTGGCAAAATACGAGGATAAAGAGAATATTCTGAAAGCAGCTAGGGATAAACATGCTCCAACTAACAAAGGTAGACACATAAAGTTAGTAGTAGACCTATCTACTGAAACTTGGCAGGCCAGAAAGGAATGGCAGGAAATCTTCAATGTGATGAACAGAAAAAATATGCAGTTGAGAATCCTTTACCAGCAAGTCTGTCATTCAGAATAGAAGGAGATATAAAGGTCTTCCCAAACAAACAAAAACTGAAGGAATTTATCCCACTAAACCAGCCCTACAAGAGATCTTAAAGGGAATTCTGTGAGTGAAATGTTGCAAGGACCACAAAGTACCAGAGACATCACTACAAGCATAAAACCCAGAGACATCACAATGACTCTAGACCCATATCTTTCAATAATAACACTGGAATGTAAATGCACTAAATGCTCCAACAAAACATAGCATATAAGAATGGATAAAAAAATAAGACCCATCAATTTTGCTGTCTACAAGACACTCATTTTAGACCTGAGGACAAGTTCAGATTGAAAGTGAGGGAATGGAGAAACTATCTATCATGCCACTGGAAGTCAAAAGAAAGCTGGAATAGCAATACTTATATCAGACAAACTAGACTTTAAATTAAAGGCTGTAACAAAAGGTGAACGAAGGGCATTATATAATAATTACAGGGTCTATTCCATCAGGGGGAGCTAACAATTATAAATGTCTATGCGCCAAATACGGGAGACCCCAAATATATAAAACAATTAATCACAAACATAAGCAACCTTATTGATAAGAATGTGGTAATTTTAGGAAACTTTAATACTCCATTAACAACAACGGATAGATCATCTAGACGCAGGATCACTAAGAAACAAGGGCCCTGAATGATACATTGGATCAGATGGACTTGACAGATATATTTAGAACTCTGCACCCCAAACCAACAGATATACTTTCTTCTCGAGTGCACATGGAACATTCTCCAAGTAGATCACATACTGGGGTCACAAAACAGTCCTTCATAAGGTACAACGAATGAGATCATACCATGCCTACTTTCAGACCACAATGCTATGAACCTTGAAATCAACCACAGGAAAAAGTCTGGAAAACCTCCAAAACCAAGGAGGTGAAGAAGACACCCATACTAAGAATGAATGGGTCAACCAAGAAAATTAGAGAAGAATTAGAAAAATATATATGGAAACATGAAATGAAAAGACAACAATGCAAATGCCTTTGGGATACAGTGAAGGCAATCCTGAGAAGGAAAATACATTGCAAACCAGGCCTATTTCAAGAAACACGAAAAATCCAAATACAAAATCTAACAGCCACACCTAAAGAAACTAGAAGCAGAACAGCAAAGGCACACCAAACCAGAAGAAGAGGAGAAATAATAAACATCAGAGCAGGAAATAAACAATATAGAATCTAAAAAACTGTGGAGCAGATCATGAAAGCAAGAGTTGTTTTTTTTTTTTTTTGAAAAAATAAACAAAATTGATAAACCTCTAGCCAGGCTTCTAAAAAGAAAAGAGCGGTGACCGAAATAGATAAAATCATGAATGCAAATGGAATTATTACAACCAATCCCTCAGAAATACAAGCAATTATCAGGGAATATTAGGAAAAATTATATGCCAATAAACTGGAAACCTGGAAGAAATGGACAAATTCCTAAGCACCCACACACTTCCAAAACTCAAACAGGAAAATAGAAAACTTAAAAGACCCATAACCAATGAAGAAATTGAAACGGTTATCAAAAACCTCTCAACAAATAAGAGTCCAGGACCAGTTGGCTTCCAGGGGAATTCTACCAGACATTTAAGGCAGAGATAATATCTATCCTTCCCAAACTGTTCCAAAAATAGAAAGGGAAGGAAAACGTCCAGACTCATTCTATGAAGCCAGCATTACTTTTATTCCTAAACCAGAGGACCCAGCAAAAAAAGTGAACTATAGGCCAATATCCCTGATGAATATGGATGCAAACATTCTCAATAAGATACTAGCAAATCGAATTCAACAGCTATAAAGAGAATTATACACCATGATCAAGTGGGATTCCTTCCTGGGCTGCAGGGCTGGTTTCCACATTCGCAAATCAATCAATGTTGTACATCACATTAATAAAGAAAAGATAAGAACCATATGATCCTGTCAATCGATTGCAGAGAAAGCATTTGACAAAATTCACCATCATTTCTTAATAAAAGCCCTCAAGAAAGTCGGGGAAAGAAGGACTTTTATCATCACAAAAATAATTTTATCATCACAAAAAGGACTTTTAACATCACAAAAGCCATTTATGAAAAGCCCACAGCTAATATCATCCTCAAGGGGAAAATCTGAGAGCTTTCCCCCTGAGATCAGGGACATGACACGGATGTCCACTCTCACCGTTGTTGTTTCACATAGTGTTGGAAGTTCTAGCATCAGCAATCAGACAACAAAGGAAATCAAAGTCATCAAAATTGGCAAAGATGAAGTCAAACTTTCACTTTGCAGATGATATTATACATGCAACACCCGATAGACGTCACCAAAATCTGCTAGAACTGATACATGAATTCAGCAAAGTTGCAGGATGCAAAATCAATGTACAGAAATCAGTTGTATTCTTATACAGTAATAATGAAGCAACAGAAAGACAAATAAAGAAACTGATCCCATTCACAATTGCACCAAGAAGCATCAAATACCTAGGAATAACCTAACCAAGATGTAAAAGATCTGTCTGCTGAAAACTATGAAAGCTTATGAAGGAAATTGAAGAGATACAAAGAAATGGGAAAAAAAAATTCCATGCATGGATTGAAAGAAAAATATTATTAAAAGCCAATACTATCCAAAGCTATCTACACATTCAATGGAATCCCAATCAAAATTGCACAGCATTCTCTCGAAGCTAGAACAAGCAATCCTAAAATTGTATGGAACCACAAAAACCCTGAATAATTAAAGTAATATTGAAGAAGAGGACCAAAGCAAGAGTATCCCCATACCAGACTTTAGCCTCTACTACAAAGCTGTAATCATCAAGACAGCATGGTATTGGCACAAAAACGACACATAGACCAATGGAATAGAATAGAAAACCCCAGAATTAGACCCACAAAAGTATGGCCAACTAATCTTTGACAAAGCAAGACAGAATATCCAATGGAACAAAGACAGTCTCTTAACAAATGGTGCTGGGAGAACTGGACAGCAACATGCAGAAGAATGAAATTAGACCACTTTCTTAAACCATTCACAAAAATAAACTAAAATGGATAGAGGACCTGAATGTGAGACAGGAAACCATCCAAACCCTAGAGGAGAAAGCAGGAAACAACCTCTCTGACCTCCGCCACAGCAATTTCTTACTTGACACATCCCCAAAGGCAAGGGAATAAAAGGAAAATTGCCCTATTGGGACCTCATGAAGATAAAAGCTTCTGTACAGCAAAGGAAACAATCAACAAAACTAAAAGACAACGACGGACTGGGAAAAGATATTTGCAAATGACACATTGGACAAAGGACTAGTATCCAAAATCTATAAAGAGCTCACCAAACTCCACACCTGAAAAACAAATAACCAGTGAAGAAATGGGCAGAAACATGAATAGACACTTCTCTAAAGAAGACATCCAGATGGCCAATAGGCACATGAAAAGATGCTGAACATCGCTCCTCATCATGGAAATACAAATAAAATCCACACTCAGATACCACCTCACACCAATCAGAGCGGCTAAAATGAACAAATCAGGAGACTATAGATGCTGGCGAAGATGTGGAGAAACAGGCACCCTCTTGCACTGTTGGTGGCAATGCAAACTGGTGCAGCCACTCTGGAAAACAATGTGGACGTTCCCCTTGTACCCCAATGTTTATAGCAGCACTTTCAACAATAGCCAAATTATGGAAAGAGCCTAAATGTCCATCAACGGATGAGTGGATAAAGAAATTATGGTTTATATACACAATGGAATACTATGTGGCAATGAGGAAGAATGAAATATGGCCTTTTGTAGCAACGTGGTTGGAACTGGAGAGGTTATGCTACGTGAAATAAGTCATACAGTGAAAGATACCATATGTTTTCACTCTTACGTGGATCCTGGGAAACTTAACACAAGACTGGGGGGAAGGAAGGAAAAAAAAAGAGGTTAGAGAGGAAAGGAGCCAAACCATAAGAGACTCTTAAAAACTGAGAACAAACTTAGGATTGATGCCGGGTGGGAGGTAGGTTAAGGTGGGTGATGGGAATTGAGGGGACACCTGTTGGGATGAGCAGTGGGTGTTGTATGGAAACCAATTTGACAATAAATTTTATTTAAAAAAATAATTGAGATAATACCGTGCATATTTTGAGATGACAATCTATGAATCTTGAAATCAACCACAGGAAAAAAATTGAAAGCCTCCAAATGCATGGAAGTTAAAGAACATCATACTAAAGTATTAGTGGGTCAACCAGGCAATTAAAGAAGAAATTAAAAAATATATAGGGACACAAGTGAAAGTGAAAACACGACAGTGAAAACATTTTGGGATACAGCAAAAGCAGTCCTAAAGGGAAAATACATTGCAATCCAGGTCTATCTCAAGAAGTAAGAAAAATCCAAAAAACAAAACCTAACTGAACACAAAAAAGGAACTCAAAGCATATAAGCAAGAAACCACAGACAGCAGCAGAAGAGAAATAATAAGAATGTAGCAGAAATAATAATATGGAATCAAAGGAAACAAAAACAGAATAGATGAATGAGTTTAAGCCCCGTTTTTTTGAAGAAAGTAATAAAATTGATAACCCCAGCCAGACTTCCCAAAAGGGAAAGAGAGAACATCCAAATAGATAAATTCATGAATGAAATGTGAGAGATCACAACCAACACAACAGAAATATAAACAATTATTAGAGAATACTATTGAGGAGTTATTGCCAACAAACTGGACAACCTGGAAGAAATGGACAAATTCCTAGGCACCCACACACTACCAAAACTCAAACAAGAAGAAATAGAAAATTTTAACAATAACAGTCAGAAATGAAGAAATTGAATTAGTTTTCAAAAATCTCCCAACAAATAAGAGTCCTGGGTCAGACAGCTTTCCAGGGGAATTTTTACCAGATATTTAAATCAGAATTAATACCTAGCCTTCTCAAGTTCCAAAAAATAGTAATAGGAGTTCAGCTTCTGTACTCATTCTATGAAGCCAACATTACTTTGATTCCCAAACCAGAGGGACAACCACTAAAAAGGAACATTATAGGCCAATATCCCTGATGAACATGGATGCAAAAGTTCTCAACAAGATAATAAAAAATTTAATTCAACAGTATATTAAAATAATTATTCACCATGATCAAGTGGGATTCATTCCTGGGCTGCAGGGATGGTTCAATATTTGCAAATCAGTCAATATGATACAACACAATAATAGAAGAAAGGATAGAATCATATGATCCTGTCAATAGATTCAGAGAAAGCATTTGACAAAATACAAAATAGTTTCTTTAAAAAAACACTCAAGAAAGTAGGGATAGAACACCATAAAACCCATATATGAAAAGCCCACAGCTAATATCATTCTCAATGGGGAAAAACTGAGAGCATTCCCCCTAAGATCAAGAACAGGACAGGGATGTCCACTCTAACCATTGTTGTTTAACATAGTATTGGAAGTCTTAGCCTCAGCAATCAGAGAACAAAATTAAACAAAAGTCACCCAAATTGGCAAGGAAGTCAAACTTTCACTTTTTGCAGATGACAAGACAGTATACATGGGAAAACTGAAAGACTCCACCAAAAAGCTGCTAGAACTGATATATGAATTCAGCAAAGTTGCAGGATACAACATAAATATACAGAAATCAGTTGCATTTCTATACACCAATAATGAAGCAACAGAAAACAAAACCAAAAAATCAGTCCCATTTACAATTACCCAAGAACCCTAAAATACCTGGAAATAAACCTAACCAAAGAGGTAAAAGATCTGTATGCTGAAAACTATGGAAAACTTATGAAGGAAATTGAGGAAGACAGAAAGAAATGGGAAAATATTCCATGCTCATGGATTGGAAGGACAAATATTGTTAAAATGTCAATACTACCCAAAGCAATCTACACATTCAGTGCAATCCCAATCAAAGTCACACTGGCATTCATCTCAGAGCTAGAGCAAACAATCCTAAAGTTTATGAGGAAGCACAAGAGACACTGAATATTCAAAGTAATGTTGAAAAGAAAACCAAAGCAGGAGACATCATAATCCCACCCTTTAGCCTCTGCTACAAAGCTGTAATCATCAAGACTGCATGGGATTGTCTCAAAAACAGACATATAGACCAATGGAATAGAATAGAGAACCCAGAGTTGGACCCACAAATGTATGGACAACTAATCTTTGACAAAGCAGGAAAGAGTATGCAATGAAAAAAAAAGGACATCTTTAGCAAATGAGGCTGGGAGAACTGGACTGCAACACACAGAAGAATGAAACTGGACCACTTTCTTACACCATACACAAAAGTAAACTCAAAATGGATAAAGGACCTGAATCTGAGACAGGAAACCATCAAAACCCTAGAGGATAAGCAGGAAAAAAACCTCTCTGACCTCAGCCGCAGCGATTTCTTGCTTGACACATCTCCAAAGGGAAGGGAATTAAAAGAAAAAAAAAATGAACTATTGGGACCTCATCAAGATAAAAAAGCTTCTGCACTGCAAAGGAAACAGTCAACAAAACTAAAAGGCAACTGATGGAATGGGAGAAGATACCTGCAAATTACATTTTGGATAAAGGGTTAGTAACCAAAATCTATAAAGAACTTGTTGGGATGAGCACTTGGTGTTGTATGTAATGAATAATGAGAATCTACCCACGAAAATTAGAGCACACTGTATACACCGTATGTTAGCTAACTTGACAAGAAATTATATGAAAAAATAAATTCTCTATCAGACATGTTACTTACATAATGTTTTGCTCAGATCTCTGTCTGTGACTGTATCTTTTTTTTTTATTTGGTATGAATTTCTCCACCTTGACATTATGCCTAAATCTCTGTTTCTTCTCTGTGATAGAAAACCCTGTTATGTTTTGTGCTCCTGTACAATAGGTCAAATAGTTTCCACAGCCTGATGTTTTGGGGAGTGTGTCTGGTATGTGCTGAGTGTGCTCTGCTGTTGTGTTTTGTCTGCTATCCTTTAGGCCAGTTGTCTACGGTGGCTCTTCTTGCCTACAGTGGGGAGTGTTTGGTCCTTGGCCAGAATGTGGCAAGTTTTAACTCCGTGTTCTCTCATCTTCTTGTTAAAAAAACCTATATTACGTCCACTAGAACTGAAGCCCTGGAGAACTCTCTGATCACAAGTGGTATGAGCAGGGTTTTCTGCTGGTCTTATGTGGAAGGGGCTTTCTCACTGGGACTGAGGAAAATTTGACCGAGAAGGGCAGTACTGCCAGAGTGAAGGGGTGTGGGACTTGGTGTAAGGAGGTTAGCTGTGCTGTTTACTACAGGTGGCTCTGTGTTTATGCTGAGGAGCAAGACACAGAAATGGTACCGGCTGGCTCCTTGTCCCCAGAGAGGAGTCTCTGTGAATTCTAAGTCTCAGAGATATGCTCCAAGAAGAGGGAATAATCTTTTCTTGTATGTCCCAGGCAGTCTTCAGACCACTATTTCCCTGCACTTTGCTGGTTGTTTGCTTGCCTTTTCTCTAGGAGTAGGGCAGCACCCTCAGGGCTGTATCCTCACCAAGCCCACTGACCTTTAAAACCCTAGGTTAAGAGACTCTTAAAAACTGAGAACGAACTGAGGGTTGATGGGGGGTGGGAGGGAGGGGAGGGTGGGTGATGGGTATTGAGGAGGACACCTGTTGGGATGAGCATTGGGTGTTGTATGGAAACCAATTTGACAATAAGTTTCATATGTTGAAAAAATGATGAATTATTTTTGCATTTTCTCTGCTGTGAATAGAAGCCATTATAAATCCTGAAAAGGTGTCCACAGACATGTGGATTTTTTTGACTCCCATATGGGGCATAGTGTGTAATATAAGTTTGCCGAAGATGATTTGCATTTAGACCTCTGGGGTTAATTCCCCATTGTATTTGCTCTGATCGCTGATGATAATCAGGGAAGCAGCAGCAACAATTTCCTTAGCTTGAGTAACTGTAAGATGGAATTATTTAATAAGGGATTTACAATTTTGATGAAAAAAATGTGTGAAATAATTGATCAGTTTTCAAAGCCATATTGTAGCCAGCCAATTGGTCTGTAACTTCATTTCCTTCTGTTAAAGGTCCAGGTAAGCCTGAGTGTGATCCTATGTGAGTGATAAAAAGAGGGTGTGTTTGTTAATCTTGCAGAGCTTCTAAAGTTAAAAATAAGAAGGAATCCTTTAATTCCCTAATAGAGGCCTGTTCTTTATTCTGCATCACATAAATTACACGTTGAGAATGTGCTACAATGTTAATAGATTGGTTAGGGAATTGTTGTAAAGCCATAATAGCGGCCTTCATTCTTGTCCTTTGAGTAGATGTTTGTCCTTTAGAGATTACTTTATGCTATAATTGGTCAAAACAAGCAATAGCAGATTTAGTAGTTTTTCCAGACCCAACTATAAAACAGTGATTGCCTGTGAAATTCACTGTGAAGATACTTTTTTTGGAGGATAAAAATACATTTAAAAGAGGTAATTGTATCAATTTGATGGCAGAGAGTATACAAGTTGGTTGACAACGTCTGCCATAGCATTTTGGAATTCCATAGTTTGAGTAAGAATCCATTGAAAACATTAATAAGACACCCAGGATATATGAAATAAGGATCATACCCTGTTAGCTGTTGGCAACGATATCTGTCCCTAAATAATAATTCTGTAATTTGTTGTAAATAGGGAGTGAGGGTTTTCTTAAATGAGTGGGAAAGAAAAGCCATTCTAAACTTTGAATTTCTTTTACAAGTTGGCCTAGAAGTTTTGTGGGCATATGGAGAGTAGGAAATATAAATAGATAAATGGAGTAACCTAACTGTTGGCGATGCAGTTGCCTGTTTTTAAATGCCTGTTCTATGATTATTTTTTTCTGATTCAGAGGTTAAACCACGAGGAGAGTCTAAAGCAGTGTCTACTTTTAAAATATTAAATAAATTATAAAGTTTTCCTGTAGTAATTCCCAAAGTGGGATGAATCCAATTAATAGCTCCTAAATTTTTTTTGAAAATCACTTAAGGCATGTAAATGAGTAGTATCTAAGGAGATGCGTTGATATCGTATTGTCCGAGCAAGACTATACATCCTAGATATTGCCAAGGCTCCTGCATTTGAACGTTTTCAGGAGATATTTGAAGCCCATGTTATTTTGTGGAAAGTTGTAAGTTTTGATATATTGTGAAAAGTACGGTCTGTGTAGGAGCAGCAGGAAGAATATCATCCATATAACGATAAACTAGACAGGATGCAAATTTTTACAAGTGGGCAGTAAGGCTTGTTGAACAAAATATTGACATATAGTTGGGCTATTAATCATTCCTTGAGGGTATAATTTCCATCAATATCTAGACAAAGTCTCTTGATTTTTAGTCAGAGGTACAGAAAAGGTAAAACTTTCCTTATCTTGTTAGGCTAAAGGTATGGTAAAAAAGCAGTCCTTAGCATCTATTACTATACTAGGCCATGTTGAAGGAATAATAGCAGGGCTGGGCAAGCCTGGCTGTAACACCTTCATAGGTTGGATAATGGTGTTGACAGCCCTGAGGTCGTGTAACAATCTCCAACTACCTGATTTTTTAGGAATTGTAAAAAATGGGTGTGTCCCAAGGACTGGTGGAAGGTTCAATATGACCAGCTTCTAATTGTTGCAAAACCAGATTTTTAGCTTGTTTTAATTGCTCTCTTTTAGGGACCACTGTTTAATCCAAATAGGCATGGAAGATTTCTATACCAGTGGAAAGGGAGGAATTTTAACAGTGGTCCTTTTTAAAAAAAGACTGAATGACTACTTTCCATTGTTTAAGTAAGTCCCCTCTCCATAAAGACATAGGAACCGGTAGAGCAAAGGGTTGAATATAAACTGTTTGTACTTCTGGCCCAATGCATGTTAGGAGTCTTTGGGTTTTAATGGAATGTTTGTGCCTCCCACTCCAGTAACAGGTAACAGCTCAGAGGCTAGGTTTTTTTCCATTGTTTAGGCCATTCATGGGAAGCTATGACAGAGATATCAGCTCCACTATCAATTAACCATGTAAATTGCTTTCCATTCACAGTAAGTTAAAAAAGGTTTGTCATATTGAATGATCTGAGTCCAACATAATTCCTTGGATCTTGTGCTGCAGAATCTTTTATTTCCCCTTTGTTGTGTTAGGGGTAGTTGTGCTAATCCTGTTTGGGGTGGGGGGGTGAAGTTATGTAACCCACTAACCTTTATCATAATATGAATTTCTCCTGTATAATTTGAGTCAATGACTCCAGGTACTACAAAAATTCCCCTTTTTTGTTGGGTTAGATCTTCATAGAATAATCCCCACTGTGTTGGTGGGTAAGGGGCTATATAGCCCAGTGGGTATTGTATAGACATGATGTTGTTCCTTTAAAATTAATTCTGAGGTAGTGCATAAATCCAATCCTGCACTTCCTGTGGTGGCTGCCCACAAGTCTGTAACCTGTCATTGGTCTGGTTTAAGAAAGCCTGAGGAACAGGGTTCTGTATGGTGTTGCTCCATTTGGGATTGGGGAAACGGGAGCTGATGCCCCTTTCCTCATTTCCTGAGAGGGGTCCTTCCTTATCAAATTTAGGTCAGCAGTGATTTGCCCAATGTTTTCCCTTTCTACATCTGGGAAAATCCTTATTGGATAACTTATTGGTTTGTCCCCTTGTTTGTTGGTGACAGTCCTTTTGCATGTGCCCTGCTCTTCCATGTTTAAAGCAGGCATGAGAGGCTGGAGATGACCTCATAATAGCCACACAAATTTGTGCTTCATGTGTTTCATTTGTCACATTTTGGCACACCCTAATGAATTCTGGAACACCTTTGGCTTGAGTAGATATGCCAGAGAGAATAGCCTGACAGTTTGCATTAGCATTTTCATAGGTCGATAGCAGCAGTAAAACTTGGGAAGCTTCTTCATTATCTATTTGCCTGGAAATACACTGTTATAATCTTTTCATGAAATCAACATAAGGCTCAGTGGCTCCCTGACATATAGTGGTGAAGGAACCTGTTTTTTGTTTTTGTGTCAGGGACTCGGGACCAGGCAGCAGCTGTAATTGTAGAGCACTGTTGGAATAACCTGTGATTGGCCTGAGCTTGGGCTTGAGCCATGGTATAATGGCTGATGCCCTATAGCATTTCTACTCCTATTGGGATACCCATATGTCAATTGTGAACTGCCTGTGTGGCACAACCCCCTTGATATTCTAAAGTCCACAGAGCATGCTGAGTGGAATAAGTATGGTTTTGTTAATGCCTTCCAATCCCAAGGGGTCATTTCATATCCACTTTCTATTGTTTCAATTACCCCCTTAGTAAAGGAGCTCTGGATACTGTTCCCAGCAAAACTTTGTTTCAATTTCTTAAAGACAGTAAAAAGGAGGCTGATGTCCAGCAGTGGTAATGACGGGGAATGTATGAAACTCCCCATCAGCACATCCCTCTTGTAAACACTGCTGCATAACTGATGGTTTATGTCCCTCCAGTATAGGTGTTGGCTCTAAGCAATAAGGAGGAATATGGACTGGAGGAGGGAAGTAGTCTTCCATGGTAGGAAGTGCCCTGGAAGAGGTGGGTGTTAGGCTTTCTTTCTTAAATTTTTCCTTCTCTGGAGATACATGTAATGTGGACATAACACTGTAAGGACTAAACTCCAGGTCACTAAAATGGAAGCAGGAAATTTCTCTCCTTTTTCATGTTTTCTTTTTAAAAATTTTCCCACTTGTTCCCATAGATCTAAATCAACTGTACCATGCTGGGAAACCGGGGACAAGCATCTTGGATTGTTCATAACAATTTACTTAACTGATCTTTTTTAATAGTACAATGAGTCACCTTTAAAAGCTGCTGTAAAGTTTTTAGATATAATAGCTGTTCCTTTGACATTTTTTTGGCCCACGGTAAAGAAAGAGAAAAGAAGTACTGTCACTGAAAACTAGACACTTTGGCAGATATCCCAAGTGGGTACTGCTGTTCATTACCAGGATGAGGTCTATCTGAAACCCGGACGGTTTCACTTTCTTCTCCTTAACATAGAATCTGCCACCTGAAAACTTCCTCTCTCTCAAAGCTATTATTGTCACATCGGGGTCACCAATTGTGGGTTCAGCTTTGGCTTTATCCATCAAAGCCAATGGCGGCAAAAAGGATAATTCAAGACTCCACAAGTCAAGAGAGGTGAGAGGGAGGCTAAGGGAAGTCTCCTAGAGTTTCTCTCAAGCTCCTATAATTATTAAGCATACATTATAGGGAAAACATTGCAATATCTCAGTGGCTATGTGCCACTAAGGATGTATAGAAAGCATGCAAAAAACTTAGGCATTCCCAAGACTACAAAAGAGTAGATGCAGGAAGCAGGGTTGAGAACAAGATAAGACATTCCATAGATAACATGGTCTATGGAATTCATGAGCACAGGTAGGACCCAACCCCCAAATACGCATTAACTAGATACTGGTCAGCTGTTTTCAATAGGGCCAGAAAGCAGTGTAATGTGTTCCCCATAATCTCCTTAACTAGGACATAGCTATTTGATTTCCCACAAATATCTTTCTGTTACTGATTTATAATTCAATTCTATTGTGACCAAGGAACATTGCTTTATGATTTCACTAATTTGTAATTAATTAAAATTTTATTGCTCAATTTATGGCTATGTCATGTGAACTTAAAACAAATCTGTGTCTTCTCTTGGGAGTAAGATTTTTACAACATTTCCGTTTACTTGATCTATTGATTACAAAGGAACTTTGCAATTTCCAAAAACAATTTGGGATTTTCAAATTTCTCTATTTAGTTCTATTATGTATTTTAAATCTTCATAATTAAGTACATGCACCTTTAGGATTCTTATATCCTCTGAGGGACTTGACTTATTATTTTTAGTAAATATCCTTTTTCTTCTAGCAATATTTTTTGCCTGAAGTCTAATTTGTCTGATATTAATAAAACCACTCCATTTATATATAAATCATCTTTGCATGATATTATATTTCTTCATCCTTTTATATTGAAACAATGTATGTTTTTATCTTTAAAGTGCATGTCTTAAGTCATATCATTTGTCCTTTTTAAAAATCATTGCGACTACCTCCATATTTTAATTGGAATGTTTAGACTATCTTTAATGCATTATTAATATAGTTGGGTTTAAAACTACCGCTATGTTTTTCTCTACATGTCCTATGTATTTTGTTCTGTGGTTTACGATATGTACATTTACTTCATTGTCTACATTCAAGTACCACTTAATGTATAATATGAGATCTTTATGAAAACATGCTTCCCACTTCATACGTTATAAGTAGCACAACAGTTTGATTCCATTTTTCCTTTGGTTCTTTTAAAGAACCAAAATTTGGGGTGTCTCAGAGGCTCAGTTAGTTAAGCATCCAACTCTTAGTTTTAGCTCAGGTCATGATCTCACCGTTCATGAGTTCAAGCCCCATGTCAGGTTCTGCATTCTGGAGCTTCTGGGGATTGTCTCTCTCTCCCTCTCTCTCTCACTCTGATGCCCCCTCACACTCAAAATAAATAAATAAACTTAAAAAAATACAGAACAAAAAATTGAGAAAAGGTGTGCTGTATTTCCTCTTGTACTTACAATTTCTGTAGCTCTTCTTCTTTCCTTACTATAGAAGACAAATTTCTATTGGGTATCATTTCCTTTTCTTTGAAGAGATTCTTTTAACATTTTAGTAGTGAAAATTTGGTGACTGCAAATTATCTCAGTGTATTTTTGTCTGAAAAGATATTTTACTCTCATATGTGAAGGCTATTTTCACTGGATATAGAATTATTGTTTTACAGTTTTCTGTCTTTCAATGCTTTGATGGTATCATTCACTTTCTTCTGGGTTGCAAAGATTCTGATCAGGACTTGGCTATTCTGATTTTTATCCTTTTGGATGTATCTTTACCAGAAACAAATGTCAAAGCAAGGGCCAATTACCTATAGGTTAGATTACTGGATATTTTTTCATGCATCCCTGAAAACAACACCATTTTCAGTCTTCCTATCTGTGCTTCAATTTGGACAACTTCTATTGCTGTGTCTTGAAATTCACTGAATTTTCTTCTGGAGTGTCTTAACTGATTTAGGCCCATTTTGTGTATGTTTGTTTCAGATATTGTATTTTTCATCGCTAAAAGTCTTATTTTATTTTTTCCTATTTTGTTCTTTCTCCCCTTATTGTGTTTATGTTTTGTTTTTATATTTGAGCATGTTTATAATACTTACTGTAAAATCCCACTGTGCTTGTGATTTCAGGTTCTGCTGTTATTGAGTGGTCTTTTTCCAATGTATAGTCATATTTTTCTTCTTTACCAATCTATTAATTTTGATGGAATATTAGCTATTGTAATTTTACATTGTTGAGTTATAGCTTTGTTATTCATTATCTCTTTAAGATATTTGACTTTTTATGGCAGGGAATTAAGTTACTTGTGCAACAGTTTGACCCTTTTGAGTTCTTCTATCTTAAACTTTTTAAGAGTGCTTCTAGGTAGTCTTTACTGCTAGTTTAGACCTAGGGCATGACATTCTTTTGATCTCTACTGACTGCCTTCCCTGTCTGTTCAGTTAGGCCTATACAATCTTCATAGTCAAAATTTGAAAATCTTCTCAGTCCCTGTGTGCTCTTCAGTTTACAGCTTCTCAGTTATTTTACTTACCTCAAGTTGTTTCACTCTATGCATCTGTAGTGTAATACTCAGTGACAGGAACATGTGGATGCTATTATACTCAGTGACAGGAACATGTGGAGCTATTTGCTATGAACCTGCCACCTTTCCAGTACAGGACTCTTCAAATTCCAGCCACGGCAATCTGCTAAACTTTGATTTCTGTCTCCGCTTCCACATTGTGCTTACGTTCTTCTACCATATACCCTCATTTGGAAAGTGCTTCTCAATATACAGTGATCAAAGTTATCATCTCTTTTGTTTCTGTTGTCCCTTGAATCTTAATTCAGTGCTGCACTTGGATCAATTTATTAAAAAAAGCGTGATTTCATATATATTGTCCAGTTTTCTAGTTGTTTATTTTAGGAGGACAAGTGTGGTTCTAGTTAATCCATCATAGCTAGAAACAGAAGTTTCTCATATGCTTTGATTTGCGTTGGAGTTTCTTACAGTGGAGGAAACATCATCTTTCAAAGCTGAAGCTCAAGTCTCTATAATAAGATACCTTTTTACAAGTTTTGATGATACTATTTGGAAATGAAAAATGCCTATATAAAATATTAAATTTATAATTGTAGTCAACAACGAAAGTGAAGAGGAAGTATTTTGTCTTTTTTTAAAGTTTATTTATTTTTAAGAGAGAGAGAGAGAAAGAACATGAGTGAGGGAGGGGCAGAGAGAAAGGGAGAGAGAAAATCCCAAGCAGGCTCTGAGCTATCAGCTTAACTGACTGACACACACAGGCAGCCCAAGAAGAGAGTACTTTTTTTTTTTCATCTTTCTAAAATTCACATCCAAGTAAGTTAACATATAGTGTAATAATTTCATAAATATAATTTAGTGATTCATCATTATCACCCAGTGCTCATCCCAACAAGTGTTCCCTTATTTCCGCTTGCCCATTTAGCACATTCCCCCATCCCAAACCCCTCCAGGTACTCGGTTTATTTTCTGTATTTAAGAGTCTCTTATGGTTTGTCTCCCTGTTTTTATATTATTTATGCTTCCCTTACATTATGTTTACCTGTTTGTATCTTAAATTCCACAAGTGAGTGAAATAATATCATATTTATCTTTCTCTTACTGACTTATTTAGCTTAGCTTTATAAACTCTAGTTCTACCCACGTCATTGCAAATGGCAAGATTTTGTTCTTTTTGATTGCCAAATATATTTCATTGCATTCATCATCAATGGACATTTGGACTCTTTCCATAATTTGGCTGTTGTACATAGTGCTATAAAACATTAGGATGCATGTACCTCTTTGAAACAGCACTCCTGCATCCTTTGGATAAATAACTAGTGGCTCAATTGCTGGGTCATAGGGTAGTTATATTTTTAATTTTTTGAGGAACCTCCATACTGTTCCAGAGTGGCTGCATTAGTTTGCATTCCCACCAGCAATGCAAAAGGGTTCCTCTTTCTCTGCATCTATGCCAACATCTGTTGTCTCCTGAATTGTTAATTTTAGCCATTCTGACGGTTGTGAGGTGGTGTCTCATTGTGGTTTTGATTTGTATTTCCCTGAGGATGAGTGATGTTGAGCATTTTTAATGTGTCTGTTAGCCATCTGGATGTCTTCTTTGGAAAATTGTCTATTCATGTCTTTTGCCCATTTCTTCACTGGATTATTTGTTGTTGTGTGTTGAATTTGATAAGTTCTTTATAGATTTTGGATACTAACCCTTTACCTGATATGTCATTTACAAATACCTTCTCCATTCTGTCAGATGCCTTTTAGTTTAGCTGATTGTTCCTTTGCTGTGCAGAGCTTTTATCTTCTGAGGTCCCAATAGGTCATTTTGCTTTTGTTTCCCTGACCTCCAGAAACATGCAAATAAGAAGGTACTGCAGCCAAGGGGAAACAGGTTATTGCCTGTTCTCCTCTAGGAGTTTGATAGCTTCCTGTCTTACATTCAGGTCTTTCATCCATTTTGAGTTTATTTTGTGTATGGTGTAAGAAAGTGGTCCAGGTCATTTTCTGCATGTTCTGTCCAGTTTCCCCAACACCATTTGCTGAAGACTGAATTTGTCGTTGGATTTCTTTCATATTACGTAAAGATTAGTTGGCCATACATTTATAGTTCCATGCTGGTTTCTATTCAGTTCCCATTGATCTATAGTCTGTTTTTGTGCCAGTACCATACTGTATCGATGATTATCGCTTTGTAATACAGCTTGAGAGTCGGGATTGTGATGTCTCCAGCTTTGGTTTTTTTTCATGATTGCTTT
Organism: Lynx canadensis; assembly: GCF_007474595.2. Lineage (NCBI taxonomy): Eukaryota > Metazoa > Chordata > Mammalia > Carnivora > Felidae > Lynx > Lynx canadensis. The sequence goes on along the minus strand of NC_044321.2, from coordinate 73,585,036 downwards.
GGCTATTGGGGTATTCCGGTTCCACACAAATTTAGGATTGTTTGTTCTATCTCTGTGAAGTGTTGTTGTTATTTTGATAGGAGTTTGCCGTGAAGTATGTAGATTTTGGGGGGTATATGACATTTAGACATATGTTCTTCGATAAGCCATGAGCATGGATATTTTTCCATTTTCAATTCTTTTATGAATTTTATAGTTTTCAGGCTATATTTTTCACATCTTCGGTAGGTTTAGTCCTAGGCAGTTTATGGTTTTGGGTGCAATTGTAAATGGGAACAATTCCTTGATTATTCTTTCTGCTGAATCATTATTGGTGTATAGAAATGCAACCAATTTATGTATATTGATTATGTGTCCTGCAAATTTGCTGGATTCATGGATCAGTTCTAGCAGTTTTTTGGTGAAGACTTTTGGGTTTTTCATATAGAGTATCATGTTGTCTGTGAAAAGTGCAAGTTTAGCTCCCTCCTTGCCTATTTGGATTATTTTCTTTATGTTGTCTGACTGCTGAGGAGAGGAATTCTAACACTATGTTGAATAACAGTGGTGAGAGTAGACCAGAGGTGGAGAGTCATGTTCCTGACCTTAGGGGGAGTGCTCTGTTTTTCCACATTGAGGAAGATATTAGTGGTGGTTTTTGTATATGGCTTTTATGATCTTGAAGTATGATCCTTCTGTCCAAACTTTCTTGAGGGTTTTTATTGAGAAAGGATGCTGTATTTTGTCAAATGCTTTCTCTGCATCTATTGAGAGGATCATGTGTTCTTACCGTTTCTTTTATTAATGTGATGTATCACATTGTTTGATTTGTGGATATTGAAACAGTCCTGAATCCCAGGAATAAATCCCACTTGATTGTGGTGAATAATTCTTTTAAATTATTGTTGAATCCAGTTAGCTAATATCTTGTTGAGAATTTTTGCATCCATGTTCATCAGGGATATTGTTCTGCAGTTCTTCTTTTCAGTGGGGTCTTTGCTTTTTGGAATCCAGGTAGTGTTGGCCTTATAGAATGAGTTTGGAAGTTTTCCTTCCATTTCTATTTTTTTGAACAGCTTCAAAAGAATAGGTGCTAACTCATTTTTAAGTGTTTTGTAGAATTCCCCTGGAAAACCATCTGGCCCTGGACTCATGTTTGTTCGGAGATTTTTTATTACTCGTTCAATTTCTTTTCAGGTTATGGGTGTGTTGAAATTTTCTATTTCTTCCTGTTTCAGTTTTTGTAGTTATATGTTTCTGGAATTTTCCATTTATTCCAGATTGCCCAATGTTGTTGGCATATATTGTGCATAGTGTTCTCTTATTTTTTTTGTATTTCTGTGGTGTTGGTTTTGATCTCTCCTCTCCTTTTTTTGGCCTTCTTTCTGTCCCTATATAATTTTGGTTTTACTTATTGGGTGCTTTCTTTTTTCTTTGATCATGATCTGGCTAGGGGGCTATCAATTTTGTTAATTCATTCAAAGAGCCATCTTGGTTTCATTGATCTATTCTAATATTTCTTTTTTAATTTTGATAACATGGATTTCTACTCTAATCCATATTATTTCCCTTCTTCTGCTGGTTTTGGGCTTCCTTTTCTGTTCTTTTTCCAGATCTTTTACCTATAAGGGTAGGTTGTATATCTGAGACCTTCCTCCCTTCTTTAGGAAGGCCTGGATTGCTAGATACTTCCCTGTTATAACCGCTTTTGCTGCATCCCAGAGGTTTTGGTTTGTTGTGTTATCATTTTTATTGGCTTCCATGTATTTTTTTAAAATTTTCTCCTTAAATTCTTGGTTAAACCATTCATTCTTTAGTACGTGTTCTTTAATCTCCAAATACCCATGGTCTTTCCAAATTTTTCCTTGTGGTTGTTTTTGAGTTTCAAGCATTGTGGCCTTAAAATGCACCATATGATCTCAAACTTTTTGTACTTGTTTAGAGCTGATTTGTGAACAGTATGTGATCTGTTCTGTAGAATGTTCCATATGCACTCGAGAAGAATGTGTATTCTGCTGCTTTAAGATGAAAACGTTCTGAACATATCTGTTAAGTCCATCCAGTCCAGAGTGTCATTCAAAGCCATGGTTTCCTTGTTGATTGTCTACTTAGATTATCTGTCCATTGCTATAAGTGGGGTGTTTAAGTCCCCTACTATCATATGTTTTTATCAATGAGTTTCTTAATATTTGTGATTATTTGATTTATATATTTGGGTACCTCCAATTTGGGGGCACAAATATTTATAATGTTTGATCTTCTTGGTGGATAGACGCTTTAATTATGGTATAATGTCCTTCTTCATCTCTTATTACAGTTTTATTTTAAAATCTAGTTTGTCTGAGAGAATTATGGTTACTCCAGCTTTCTTTTGATGACCTTTCGTTTAATAGATGGTTCTCCATCCTCTTAATTTCAATCTGCAGGTGTCTTAGGTCTAAAATGGGTATCTTGCAAGCAGCATATAAATGGTTCTTTTTTTTATCCATTATAATATCCTTTATCTTTTGATTGAAGAGTTTAGTCACTTGGCATTTGAGTGAGTACTGAAAGATATGAATTTAGTGCCATTGTGTTGCCTATAGAGTTGTTGTTTCTGATAATGTTCTCTGGAATTTTCCAGTCTTTGTTGCTTTTGTTATTTTGGTTTTGTTTCACTTTTCTCCACTCAGAGTTTCCCTTAAAATTTCTTGAAGGGCTGATTTTGTGGGCATGAACTCCTTTAAGTTTTCATTTGTCTGAGAAACTCTATCTCTTCTTCTATTTTGAATGATAGCTTTCTGGATAAAGAATTCTTGGCTGCACATTTTTCTGATTCAGCACGTTGAATATATCCTCTCACTCCTTCTGGCCTGCCAAGTTTCGTGGATAGGTCTGTTGTGAACCTGACCTATCTTCCTTTATATGTTAAGGACTTTCCTTTTCTGCTTTCATAATTTTGTCCTTCTCTGTGTATTTTGTGAATCCGACTATGATATACATTGGTCATGGTAAGTTTGTGTTGAATCTAATGGGAGTTCTCTGTGCTTTTTGGATATTGATATCTGTGTCTTTCCCCAGATTAGGAAAGTTTTTGCTATAATTTTGCTCACGTAAAATTTCTGCTTTTTTTCTCTCTATTCATCTTCTGGATCTCCTATGATTCAGATGTTATTCCTTTTTAATAAGTCCTGAGTTCTCTAAGTCTTATATCATGCTCTTTTGCCTTTATTTCTCTCTTTTCTTCTGCTTCATTATTCTCCATAATTTTGTCTTCTATGTTGCTGAATTGCTGTTCTGCTTGATCCTTCCTTGCCATCCTGGCATACACTTGAGGTTATATCTTGGTTATAGAAATTGTTCTTTTCATTCTGACTAAAGGTTACTTATAGCTCCATAATAAGAGATTCTATCATTTTTTTTCAACCTCAGCCAGTAATCTTATCGTATAGTTCTAAATTCTAGTTCAGACATCTTGCTTATATCTGTGTTGATTAAGCCCCTGGTTGTCATTTATTCCCTTCTTCCTTTTGGTATGAATACTTTTGTTTTGTCATTTTGCAGGAAGAAAAAAATTATATATATATATATATATATACACACACACACACACACACATATACATATACGTATTGTATACATACATATATATATATATATATTTATATATATGTAAAAACAAAACAAAAAATCAGATAAAGGAACCTAGATCCTAGGTGTGTTTTGGTCTGCTCTTTGAAAGAAGCTTAATAGAATAGAGAAAAAGGGGAGAGTAGTGTCAACATGGCAGAGTGTAGGAGGACCCAAAGTTCCCTGGTCCTTCAAACACAGCAGTGTTGAAGCCAGAGGACTTGAAATTCCAAGAGTCCAGGCTACAGAGTGACAGAGAAGTCAGAGACGTCTCCAGGGGCTCATGGGGACAACATGGCAGGCCATAGGTGCATGACTGCAAACTGGGAGAAGTAAATGGGTAGCATAGGCACAGAGGGGAGGGATCTCCTTCTGCAGAGAGACAAAAGGAAGAGAAAGATAAGCTGTGGAAGTGTAGGATTGTATTTGGACAAGAGAAAAATCATGGACCAGGGATTGGAACAAATGGAGATAAACCCAATTTCTAATTGCAGGCCTTCTCTGGACTGGGGCCGGCTGCCCTGTTCATGTGCCTGGGGAGGAGAAAAAGGGAAAGAAAAGAAAGAAAAGAAAAAAAAAGGTAAGAAAATTTTAAATATTTAATAAATTATATAATAAATAGAATAAAGTGAAATATGGAAAATGGAATAGATTAAAAAATGAAAAAAAGTAACAAAGGTTAAAATAATTTTATTTTTTTAATTTTTTTAACATTTATTTATTTTTGAGACAGAGAGAGAGCATGAACAGGGGAGGGTCAGAGAAAGAGGGAGACACAGAATCCAAAACAGGCTCCAGGCTCTGAGCTGTCAGCACAGAGCCGGACACGGGGCTCGAACCCACAGATGGCGAGATCATGACCTGAGCCGACGTCGGACGCTTAACCGACTGAGCCACACAGGCACCCCTAGAATAATTTTAAAATTTAAAAATTTTAAAGAAAGAAAATAATATAAAATTTTATCTTTCTGTATCCAAGAAAAATAAAAGGAAGGGGGAAAAAACCATTTTGAGAAAAACAGAAGCAATAAAAAAACAAAACAAACAACAAAAAAAAAACTAAAATGAACCAGCAAACGAATGAAGTTGCATCCAGTTTTCTTTACAACTCAAACTATGAAACATTCTATAGTCTGTACACTAAGCAGGTGGAGGGACTTGTGCTGGTCTTCTAGGGGATGTGCTTAGAGTGTGCAATTTAGTGGGATTTGGCATAAAAACTCCATTCTCCACTAGGTTGTGCTCCTTACTTATTCAGGTAGATCACTGTGTCCCACCATCACCTGTGCGCACATGTGTGTTTGTGGGAGAGGTAGAAATGGCTTTACTTAGCTCCCTAGTCTCTGGCACAGGAATTCACCATTCTCACTGAAATGCAATCAAGCATCCCTCCTTGTTGTCTCATGTCTCTGTCCACTCCTCGCCTCTATCCTATTGTATACAAGCATCTACCTGCCAGGAGCCCCCTACAGAGTTTTATCTCAGATGGGGCTGTGTTTCAAAACCCACACTTCATTGACCACCCCCCAAGGCTCTAGGCCTGCACCAAATCTCTGTGGGGCGGTCTAACTGAGCAATGGCTGGGTGGAGCTTGCCCAGAAATGTTCCTGTGTTTGCCCAGTGCAAGAAGTTCAGAGATTGTGGCAAATAACACACAGCCAGTGTGGGTTTTGCCCCATTCTGGCATCTTTGTCCTATAATACCAGCAAAAGTGGCTGGTCTCCAGGGTCCACTGGGAACTTTGCTTGTTGGGAGGCCATATTGCCTCTACCAAATTCTCTCCAAGCAGGGGAACCACTTTGAAGAAAGCACTTTTGAAGACTGAGTTAAGAAGTGGACAGAACAGGGGCACCTGAATAGGTGAGTTGGTTAAGTGTCCGACTTTGGCTCAGGTCATGATCTCATGGTTTGTGAGTTTGAGTTGCACATGAGGCACTCTATTCTCAACACGAAGCCCACTTCAAATCCTCTATCTCTGCCTCTCTCTGACCCTCCCTTACTCTTTCTCTCTCAAAACATAAATAAACATGATTTTTTTCCCAAAAAGTGGACAGCACAAGGTACACAGGCATTTTGAAACCGAAATGCTACAAGTTCTTATAAAAGGTGAAAACTTATTCTATGATATAAAAGGAGGAAGTTAACTTGAATAGAGTTTCTTTGTTTATGAGGACTTAAAAAAAGAGCTAGCTTTGTTTTTTATTTTCCAAATACATTGGATTTTTATAATTGGATTTTTAATTCCTTGAGTTTTATGATTAACTATGACATTTCATAATTCTAATATTTTGTAATTATATGAAACATCTGCAAGTTGCCATTGAGTCCAAGATTGGCCTATATTATTTGTGGAAAAGAAATAAAAAAGGATAGTCTATGCCTCCCAGGAGATTTTTATGGTATAGTATGTGAAATAAAGAGACATTTACATATAAACCATGGAAAGAGAGTATAATAAATGACTAAAATATGAATAATGAAAGAATCATGACAATTTATAGAGAATGACATTTTTGTGAGGGAATCTTGGGAGGTTTCAATGAGGAATTGGCTTTTGATCTGAGCCTTGAAGAACGGATGAAGTTTTGTTAAATGAGTGTGCATAAAAGGGTATTTTAGGTATCAAACCTTTGTCAGAGGCTTTGATGCTATGGTATTTTGTGTATATATTCAAAGTTCAGTATTACATCTGAATATTTTAATTTGTAATTTTTAATGAAATGGTATTAAAAATCATTTGGGCTTATAGGTAATGTTGAACTATTAAAATGTATCCCAAGTACTCTATTAATAAAGATATTACAACAGGACAATGTCCATGCTTTGGTCTGTTCTTTGTTCATTTTCCCCCATTTATTAAACTTTAACTGGAAGACTTTTGTAAAGAATAATCACTGTAAGTTACACATGCTTTTTTTTTTTACACACGCTTTTTAAAGGATGTTGTTAACAGTTTGATCACAATGAGGGTTTTATTTTTTCTTGTTATTTCCATAGGTAGATCCTGAAAGACAGTAAGAATTAAAATAGCACAAAAGCAAATTATTTAGTGTTTACCATGTATCAGCTGCTAAGTTAAAAAAATTACATGAATTATCTCATTTAAATCTGCTCAACAACCCTATGAGAAAATTAGATTTATATTTTTTATTTCACACATGGAGAAACTGAGGCAAAGGAAATTTCATTGAGTTGCCCCAAATCATAGAACTAATATATGGCAGAGCAGAGTTGTTCTGATTCAATAATCCTCATATTTAATGCCAATGATATGCTGTTGTAGGGGCCAAGTACAGGCAGCCCCAAGATGGGCCACTTTGACATGAACATTATTTTGAGTTAAAATAATCAAAACCCAGCAGGTTCAGGAAAAGCTCTTAACCTCCCTTTCAACTGCCTGTTTGTACCAAGGAAGGGAGCTATTAACAGAACTTCCTCTTTACCTAAAAAACTACATATTAAGGTGACCTTTGTTTTCCAAGCATCTCCTTTCACCTTCCTGCTAATGATCTTTCTCCCCTTTGTATTGTCAGACCCTACCCCCTTCTTAAGTATCATGTTGCCTTGCTGTCTTTAGAATCTCCATGCCTGTGTGGATTCCTTGGGTAGGTATTATGAGGCTTGATTTTCTCCTGTTAATTGGTCTCATGTCACTTTGATTCCTAGTCCAGCTAGAAGGACCTTGAATTGTAGAAAAAAAAGTTATGCTTCCCCAACACTTTCATTATTTAGCTAGTAGTAATCAATAATAATATCTATTATTTTTTAAGACTTCACTACATAGTAGGCATTATTTTAAGCATTTTCCATCCATTATTTTATTTAATTCTCACAACTAACTAGTGACACAGAGATGATAATACCCTTTTTATTGATAAGGTAAGTGAAAAATCAAAAAGTTTAAAGAATGTACCTAAATTCACAGTTAAGGAATTCTTGAAAAAAAAAATCTCATTTTTTAAATTTTACTTATTTATTTTTAATTATGCTATATACCTAATGTGGGGAGTGAACTCATGACCTCAAGATCAAGAGTTGTATGCTTCACTGGGTGAGTCTGCCATGTACCCCCAAGACCAATTACATTTTAACACAAGTGTTCTTAAGTACTTTTATTCATTGATTCATGATCTATTTTGATTGACTTAATTTATAATATAAAACTTTCTTATGGTAATTAAAATATAAATAAGCCTGAGAATTTCTGGAGTAGAAAGTATAGGTATCAACATTACCATCACTAGATCCCACTGTTTAGGAAGTCTAGGCATGTCACACTCGTGTTAATTGTGTTGCGATATAATTATTGTAGGAACCACTCTGTGAAAACCCTCAAGTCTAGTCTTGGTGAAACAGGGGTCATTCATAGAAATCATTTTTGCACTTTTTATTATCACATGAGAGATATACTAAAATTACATTTAACCAAGAATAAGAAATTAAGTAATCTTAAATTCATACAACAATGTGAAAACCAGGTTTCAGGTTATGAATAGATATTACTTGCAAATTTTCATCCAAAAAAGAGAAATAATATACAATTGCATTGATAAGCTCTAAGAATTGAAGAGGAGCAGATTTTGCCACCTCAAAATATGACTTTTGGCATATTGATTAATTTAAACTGGTTATTTAAAAAAAAAAAAACAGTATACCTAGGAAATGCTCAGTAAATGGAATGAAAGTTACCTTTTGTAACAGACTTTTACATTTATAAGGAAAATCTTCATTTGGAAGGGTACACCCGGCTTGCCTACTGTACCAGGAAGAAGGGGTTGACTCAATCCCTAGAAACTCTTGTCAATGCAGAAGACAATGACTGAAATCTGCATAACAACCTTACCCTTGTTTACTGTGCTTTATTTTAGTAACCTCCCATAACTGACTCCCCATCCTCAATATTATCTTTTGTTTTTAGCTGAAGATTGTATTTAAGATGATGGCTTTGGCCATTTTAAAGAGTTACTCAAATTTCCTAAGTCTGTCCCATGTATAAAGGAAGTATACATGTTATTAAACTTGTGTTAGTTTTCTTCTGTTTATTTGTCTCATATCAATTTAAGTATTAAACCAGCCATAGGGCATAGATAGGAATAGGGGAAAACTTTTCTGCCCGGACAGAATTATAACACCTAATTTTAAATATATGCTAGAAAACAACTTCCTTCAACTGTCATGTTGACATTACATATAGTTTTGGTACCTACATTTCTTTCAGATGTAAATTGACTTGATATTTACTAATATTATGAAAATTTTGCGTAAAAGGAAGATTCCAAGGTGCAGATTCACAAAGCAGAATATCTCAGAGATACCAAAGATGTTGAACAAACAGTTTTGGGTGTAAATTTTGTTATTACATGACAGAATTTTTATTTTAGTTTTTGGCTCATTATTATAAAATTAAAAGTTTTTTTTTAAAGTTTGTTTAAATAAAACTACAACAAAGAGAAATTTTTGCCATTAGGCATTATATTCTGTATTGCATATGTACATTGCACATCTTTTCTTTTTTTTTTTTTTTTTTCAACGTTTATTTATTTTTGGGACAGAGAGAGACAGAGCATGAATGGGGGAGGGGCAGAGAGAGAGGGAGACACAGAATCGGAAACAGGCTCCAGGCTCTGAGCCATCAGCCCAGAGCCCGACGCGGGGCTCGAACTCACGGACTGCGAGATCATGACCTGGCTGAAGTCGGACGCTTAACCGACTGCGCCACCCAGGCGCCCCGCACATCTTTTCTATTTAAACAATGTAAATTATATGTTATTAGAAAATATAACTATGAATATAATTTTTAGTGTAACTTGACTTCATAATACTAAGCATATATGTTGGATAAATGTATATTTTTAATTTTAACAAATTAGTATGTCATGGCAACTGGAAAAAATAAGAAATTAGCTTGTTTACATTAAAAAAAATGTACTATTGTGAATTTTTAATGTGACCATTTCGAGACATTTTAAAAATGTGAGATTCAAAAGATAACCAGATAAACATATCAAAACTCTAATGCACTTCAAAGTTTGTCTCTACGTTAAATTTTTTAAAAAAGAAAAGTTTAATTTTACAGTTATGGTCTCACCTGTCCTTGCTTCTTTCAAGGAAAAAATTGAATATTTAAAAATGATGATCACAAAGCTACTAAAAAACTTTACATTCTCAGAGATTTCCTTCTTGATTAGATATATTTATGAAAAAGCAAATTGACCCTTTTTCACAGTGAAGATTTGTAAAAATCAGGAACACAAATATAGGTAAGGGAAGAATCAAGATTTTACTTCATAGGTTTAAAATACATACGATTCCCTGTAAACTCCTATAAAAGTCCACATTTTTAAAGTTAAACAGTTAGTTCCAAGAACTTTGGGGGGGAGGAAGGGGGAAAATAAATTTGCACGAAATTTGCATTTAAGTTGAGAAAGTTTTAAAGCTAAATAATGTAGAATTGAAACTTATGCTCAGTCTGCTATCTGTACACATTCTAGCAAGACACCTTAAGTCTTATTGATGAGAACATGCTTAAGAAAACCTTTGAAAAAGAAAAAGTAATAATGAAATATTGACTGTTTTAATGTAAACTTCGTACTGAAGAGATATGCCATTTGGTCCACAGGGTATTTTTTTTTTCCAACGTTTATTTATTTTTAAGACAGAGAGAGACAGAGCATGAACGGGGAGGGGCAGAGAGAGAGGGAGACACAGAATCAGAAGCAGGCTCCAGGCTCTGAGCCATCAGCCCAGAGCCCGACGCGGGGCTCGAACACACGGACCACGAGATAGTGACCTGGCTGGAGTCGGACGCTTAACCGACTGCGCCACCCAGGCGCCCCAGGTCCACAGGGTATTATTACTGTGATTAGAAGGTAACCAGTTTCATAGAGTAGCTTCACAAAGCATCATTTAAAGCTCATTACTGTCTGTATATTAATATATTTATGCAGATTCTCTCTTTCCCTCTATCATTTCATCTGGCATATTTTGGTAAGTGAAAATTGTTTTATTCACCACAGTTTATGTACTTATTTTGATGATAGATAGATTTAATATTACTTTCAGGATAAATAACTAGAATGGCATATATTGAGTTGCAACCTGATACAGAAAACCTGTTAAGTAAAGCTTGGCCACCAACTTTTCAACAGTGGAAAAGTCATTTTGGTAGTTTTTTAAATCCTCAATTCCTAGTACCATGGGTGGTAGAAAATTGAGTCATTTTTTAAAATAATTTTTAATATTTATTTCTGAGAGAGAGACAGAGCATGAGTGGGGAGGGGCAGAGAGAGAGAGAGAGAGGGAGACACAGAATCAGAAGCAGGCTTCAGGCTCTTAACTGTCAGCACAGAGCCCGATGCAGGGCTCGAACTCAGAAACTGTGAGATCATGACCTGAGCCAAAGTCGGTCGCTCAACCAAGTGAGCCACCTAAGTGCCCCAAGTCATTTGTTCTTACAACAGTCTGTATTTTCTATCTCAAGATACTATTTGATTTCTTCATATATAACTTGCTTTATTCATACACATCCATAAATATTGATCAGTTTTTAGTTATTTGCTTACAAGTTTATCATGTATCTCTATCATGGTCAGCAAATGCCATAAGATCAGAGATCTCTCATGTTCACTGTTGTATATTTAGCACCTAATACAATGATGAAACATTACAGGCATTGAATATATTTGTTGAATGAATGAGTGAATGGATATAAGCTACTATGAGCAAAAGAGACAAGATGATTTTCAAAGCAAGACTATCAATGGTAGCAGTATAGCTAGACTACAAGTATGGATAAACAGTTAATTTTGGTTCACATTTAATAAAATGTGTAGTCCAAATATACTGAAGACATTCATTTTTGCTTCTTTACATGGGTATAATATTAAACATGCATGTACAAGGTAGCTTAATAACACATCTGTCAACTTGGCTGCCTTTGTCTTTATCCTTGAGATATTGTTTAGCTTTCAGTGATCTTACTAACAGTCATAGTCAGTACTTGGCAGGCCCTACATTAATATAGGTCTTTTAAGAAAATGAGTAGCTAGCAAGAAATTTGTTTGAAAAATAAAGTTTATTGTTTTTATTAAGCATATGTTTTTCCTCCCTTCATCCAAATGTTTCATTAAAAATTTCAGTAAAGGAGTACAAAATGAAATGAATTGATAACAGCATCAAGGATAAGAGGAGTATTTGAAGTATATGTACATTTCTGGATTATGAAAGGCAGATAAATCTTGTCGATAAACCATATCAAGAACTACTGTCCAGTATAGACAGGAGAAAGCTACAGACTAGGTGGTAATGTGATAAAAAAAAAGACTACAGATTCAGGATAAGTAGGTACAAGTAATGATAAGTGGGGTAATTTTAAAATGATAATTTTGTTTTGCTTAAAGCAGTCATAACCTCCATATATGACGTTATGAAATTTAACCTTTGGTTAAAATCAGAGATTTAAATAATAAAAAAATAAGACAATCTTCCTGTAAGTATCTGGTTATGTGAATATGGATACTGAAATCTCACAAGAAAGTCTTCCTAATTTATAATATGAAGTGCAAGTGTTTGCTCACTTTCAGTCACTAACTAAAATAAAGGCAAGGGCGCCTGGGTGGCGCAGTCGGTTAAGCGTCCGACTTCAGCCAGGTCACGATCTCGCGGTCCACGAGTTCGAGCCCCGCGTCGGGCTCTGGGCTGATGGCTCAGAGCCTGGAGCCTGTTTCCGATTCTGTGTCTCCCTCTCTCTCTGCCCCTCCCCCGTTCATGCTCTGTCTCTCTCTGTCCCAAAAATAAATAAACGTTGAAAAAAAAATTTAAAATAAAGGCAGTATGCCCATTATATCTCCCTGCATACATTGATTGGATAGTGACCTCTACCACTCAGAGGAGAAAACTGTTCTGGGAGCAGCCATAAATAAGCACAGAGGAAATTGATGCTACCTGATTATCCATTGACATATATAAATGAACAACTAAGAATCAGTATGTCTTTGAAGAAAACCATTTTCCCCCTTTTGATAGCACCAACATGATCATATGAAATCATTGATCTTACAAGAATCACATAAAATGTAAGAACACATATCTCTGGCCTCAAAAATATGTAAGAAATTATAATGCAGTCCATGAAATGAGAACAGGCTATTAAGAAAAACTAGCAAATACAAAACAAAAAGATGTCTTAGAAATTAAAATTTATAATTACCAAATAAAAAAAAAACAATATAAGAATTAGAAGAAAAAAGTGGAAGCACAGAAAAACAGAAACTGTTAATGGTGGGAGATTCTGCATTGTGTGAATAGAGGTCTTAGTGCTTGGATTCCCCATGAAAGATTTGCATGAGGATCCTTGCTTGAAAAAAGACAGCCAGAAAGGAAGTAGGAAGCACAAAGCAGTTTATTAAGGACAGTACACTCTCAAGGTGGGAGAATGGGCAGGCCCAGAGGTGGCAACTGTCTTGGGATTAGGGTTTTTTTTTATGTTTGCATAAATTATGGGTCATAGCTAGGGTAATCTCTAACTGAGGTTGTTTCCAATCATCTAAGGGACTCCTCCTAGCAGTCAAGAAGGGGAGTTTTTGACCCTACGAGGTTCTTACCAGAACTGTCATGGCCATCTTCCCTCACTGCGGGAAATTGAAACCACTATGTAAATATATTATAATGAAGCTATAGGTTACCCAGGGACAGAGGTGGAAGAGGAGAGTGCATATTATGTACCTATGGCTCTTGGTCTGCCGATTCCCAGTGTTGGAAGCCACTAAACCAAGATGTTGAAAACCACAATGTCAGGGTGTTGTGCTCTCAGGCTTCTAATGTGTAAATTATTTATCATTGCACTTGCCTCTAGCTCATGTCTAACTGCCTACTCTATCATTCTCCCCTCAAGAACTCGGGGCTCTGAAATGTTTCAGGTAAAGGATGAAGTTTGGCTTCTGTAGCTGCTTCCTGCTAAAAAGAAGCAAAATTTTCATCAGAGTCCTATTCCTTACTATCTGTCTGGAGCACTGAGAGGTGATATGCTTAGGTGAAATAGGGCTTATGCCTTGATCCTGAAAGGCTTGAACACTTTGGTCCAGAGTCTATGATAGTCTAGATGTCCTCTTGATAAGGATTGATATACTTGTAGTCAGAGCTGAAGTTGGACCCATCCAATATGAAAGGAGATGAACTTATTTATCGGGTTAAGAAGACATGGCCCAAAATGCAGAGAAAGGATTAAAATGATGTTACTTATGGAAGACGCTGTGTTATGTGAATGGAGCTGTTGGTTCTTGGATTCCCCATGAAAGATTTACATAAATATTCATGATCCAATAAAGACAGCCAGAAAGAGTAACAAGCACAAAGCAATTTATTAAGGACAATAGTCTGAAGATGGGAGAGTGGGCAGACCCAGAGGTGACAGTTTCATTGAGGCTACAAAGGTCTTTTCTTTTTATGTAAGTAGGGGTCTTGTGTTATGGACAAGGTAGACTCTAATGGAGGGTGCTTCCATTCATTTGGAGGACTCCTCCCATTGGTCCAGAGGAAAAATTTTGATCCTATAAGGTTTGTCATGACAGCTTTCCCCCATCAGGGGGGTCAAAACTGTAATGAGTCTATGGATTCTCTGGGGCAGAGATGGAAGAGGAGAGTACATGTTCTGCACCTGTGGCTCTTGAGATGTCAGCTTCAGGGTCTTGGAAGCCTGAAGGCCAGGATGTTGAGAGCCACAGTGTCAGGATGTTGTTCCTCCAGGCTTCTAATCTGTAACTCTATCATCGCACTTACCTCCAGCTAATGTCTGTTTATTCTATCAAAACAAAATGTCAGAAATTGAAAATATGAGAGAAAGGAAAATAAGTCAGTGCAATTGTTCCATCATTTATTTGGAATTCTGGAGAAAATAGCTAAAACAAGCACAGGTAACAACCAAATAAATAATGGAAGAACATTTTCTAGAAGAAAATGTCCTAGAGTTAAAACAAGGCCTAAATTTGCCGATTTAATGGACTTCACATAAAGAATAAAATTCAAACATCAAGAACGAAAAGGATATTTGAATGTATACCAAGATAAAAAAAATAAAAGAATATAAATCAAATTGGCATCAGAGTTCTCATTAGTTACACTAGAAGGTAGAAGAAAATGAAACAATGCATTGAGGTTATGAAGGAAAATGATTTTGAACTTGGGATTTTGTAGCTCATTAGATAAGCATTTAGATACAGGGGAAAATATGTTTTCAAACATATATGTCGTATGCGGGCCTATGGTATTTCTCATTTTCTTATGGAGTAAGAAAAAATTAAGAATTTAACATTTTCTTGGAGTTAAGAAATTTGCCTTTTTTCCAAGAATTTAGAATGAGTTTTAAAAAATAGAATTTTAATAAACATACAAAGAATGCAAGTCAATGTTTTGTGTGCTGAAAAACAACGTCAAACCAGCCTTTCTGTGTTGTATTCCTGGCGGGGTCACTTCTCATCTATTTTTTACTTGTGTAAATTTCTTAATTGGACCTTCGTTTCTACATCACCTTCCAATAATATGGGGATAATATAACCTGATATTAGCCTTGTATTTTGACTATATACCTGTCAGGATTGTTGTGATAATACAATAATATAATCCATACAAGGTGCTTAAGAGTACCTGACACAATGTAAATATTCAGTAGAGGTTAAGTACTATTATCTATTTTCAGCAACAAAATGATTTTCATTTTTTTCATAAAATGACCATTTAGGAATCAAGGCAAGCATGATGGTGCTGTATTCTTATTTTTTTCCGGTGTGTTTATAATTATGGATCGTCCTTGACTTATGATGAGGTTATGTGCTAATAAACTCATCATGATAAAAATATCATAAGTAAAACATTCATTTAATACATCTAACCTACCAAGCATCATATATTAATCTAGACTACTTAAATGTACTTAGAACACTTACATTAGCTTATAGTAGGGCAAAACTATCCAACACAAATTATATTTTATAATAAATATTGAATATCTTACATAATTCATTGAATACTGTACTGAAAGTGCAAGACAGAATGATTGTAAGTATATTGTTAAGTACGATATTGTGGCTAACCGGAAGTGTTGGCTCACTGGTTCTGTCAAGCATCATAAGAATATTGTACTGCATTGTTGCTATTTTGGAAAATGATCAAAATTCAAAATTTGAAGAACAGTTTCTACTAAATGTGTATCACTTTTGCATCATTATAAAGTTGAAAAGACATATGTTGAAACATGCTAAGTCAGGGACAGTCTATATATTAGATGGAAAGGTTGTGTGATGAAAGCCTATGGATGGCCTGATGCATTTAAAAGTTTCTTTATTATAATAATCCTAAAATTTGTATGGAACCAGAAAAGACTCCGAATAGCCAAAACAATCTTGAAAAAGAAAACCAAAGCAGGAGGCATCACAATCCCAGACATCAAGCTATACTACAAAGCTGTAATCATTAAGACAGTATGGTACTCGCAAAAGAACAGACACTCAGAACAATTGAACAGAGTGGAGAACCCAGAAATGGACCCACAAACATATGGCCAACTAATCTTTGACAAAGCAGGAAACAATATCCAATGGAACAAAGACAGTCTCTTCAGCAAGTGGTGGTGGGAAAACTGGACAGCAACATTCAGGAGAATGAACCTGGACCACCAAACACAAAAAAATTCAAAATGTATGAAAGACCTAAATGTGAGACAGGAAGCCATAAAAATCCTTGAGGGGAAAGCAGGCAAAAACCTCTTTGATCTTGCCCACAACAACTTCTTACTCAATACATCTCCAGAGGCAAGGGAAACAAAAGCAAAAATGAACTACTGGGACCTTATCAAAATAAAAGCTCCTGCACAGCAAAGGAAACAATCAGCAAAACTACAAGGCAACTGACAGATGGGAGAAGATATTTGCAAATGACATCAGATAAAAGGTTAGTATCCAAAATCTATAAAGAACTTATTAAACTCAACACCCAAAAAGCAAATGAAGCAGTGAAGAAATGGGCCAAAGACATGAATAGACACTTCTCCAAGGAAGACATCAGATGGCCAACTGACACATGAAAAAATGCTCCACATCACTCATCATCAGGGAAATACAAATCAAAACCACAATGAGATACCACCTCACACCTGTCAGAATGGTTCACATTAACAACTCAGGCAACAACAGATGTTGGTGAGGATGCAGAGAAAGAGGATCTCTTTTGCATTGTTGGTGGGAATGCAAGCTGGTGCAGCCACTCTGGAAAACAGTATGAAGGTTCCTCAAAAAACTAAAATTAGAACCACCCTACGACCCAGCAATTTCACTACTAGGCATTTATGCACGGGATATAGGTGTGCTGTTTTGAAAGGACACATGCACCCCAATGTTTATAGCAGCACTATCAGCAATAACCAAAGTATGGAAAGAGCCCAAATGTCCATTGATGGATGAATGGATAACGAAAATGTGGTATATATACAATGGAGTATTACTTGGCAATCAAAAAGAATGAAATCTTGCCATTTGCAACTACATGGATGGAACTGAAGGGTATTATGCTAAGTGAAATTAGTCAGAGAAAGACAAAAATCATATGGCTTCACTCATATGAGCACTTTAAGAGACAAAACCGATGACATACAGAAGGGAAACAAAATAATATGAAACAGGGAGGGGGACAAAACAGAAGAGACTCATAATATGAGAACAAACAAGGGTTACAGGAGGGGTTGTGGGAGGGGTGGATGGCTAAATGGGTAAGGGGCATTAAGGAATGTACTCCTGAAATCTTGTTCACTATATGCTAAACTAATTTGGATGTAATTTAAAAAAAAAATAAAAAATAAAATTAAAAAAAAGTTGCTTTCTTATATTTTGGTGTTAGTTATTATTTTTTATTTCCTGATATTTATTATTCAAGCTCATTGGACATTTTATTACAGTCATATAGTAGTGGCTGTTTTCATTATGTTAATATAATAATTGATACATTTATAATTGATCACATTCTGTTGTGTCATACCTAATATTTGTCAATAGGGCATTTTTGGAAATATTGTCCTTTTTTTTTTTTTTTTACTGTTTGCTGTAGTTAGGACTTCCAGTACTATGTTAGGTAATAGTGGTAAGACTAGACATCTTGTCTTGTTCCCTGACCAGTTTCCCCCATTGAGGATGATATTAGATTGGGTTTTCATATATGACATCTATTATGTTGAGGTGTGTTCCCTCTAAACCTACTTTGTTGACTCAGGCAATAGCACTGCTAGGAATTTACTCAAGGGATACAGGAGTACTGATGCATAGGGGCACTTGTACCCCAATGTTTATAGCAGCACTCTCAACAATAGCCAAATTATGGAAAGAGCCTAAATGTCCACCAACTGATGAATGGATAAAGAAATTGTGGTTTATAACACAATGGAGTACTACAGGGCAATGAGAAAGAATGAAATATGACCTTTTGTAACAATGTGGATGGAACTGGAGAGTGTTATGCTAATTGAAATAAGCCATACAGAGAAAGACAGATACCATATGTTTTCACTCTTATGTGGATCCTGAGAAACTTAACAGAAATCCATGGGGGAGGGGAAGAAAAAAAAAGAGGTTAGAGTGGCAGAGAGCCAAAGCATAAGAGACTCTTAACAACTGAGAACAAACTGAGGGTTGATGGGGGGGTGGAGGCAGTGGAGGGTGGGTGATGGGTATTGAGAAGGGCACCTTTTGGGATGAGCACTGGGTGTTGTATGGAAACTAATTTGACAATAAATTTCATATTTAAAAAATAAAAATAAAAATAATAAATAAATAAATAATTGAAGTAATGAAGCTATTCTACTATTAAACAAACAAACAAAAAAAAACCTAGGTATGAGCCCCACTGGTTGCAAAAAGTCATGGAAATCAGCCCCTCTTTTTCCCCAGACATGGCTTTGGGGAAATGTTCCCCTTGCACGTTATCCTGTGTACTCTTCTCTCTGTTGCCTTTCTCTGCAACCATGGCTCCTATCCCTCTACAGCACCCATGGTCTGTTTTTCCCCCCAAACCATGTCTCCACTCTCTCTACCTACTTCAATGTGGTTTCTTCTCTCTCTCTAGTTGTGGATTTTTTTCTCTCAGACTTCAGGTTGATTTCTGGGGTATTCAGAATGATTTGATAGTTATCTAGTTGCGTTCAGTGGACGAGATGAGCCTAGAGTCCTCCTATTAATTAGCTCCCTCCTTTCCTGCTAGTTTTGATGTGGCTGGTTTGTACTTATGGGGTTACAAGTTTCCCATCTAGTTTCTGGATTTCTCACAGAGGGAATTGATCCATGTCTTGCTGTTTAAATCACTGAGTCCATATGTGGAACTAGCATCCCTGGCTTCTTATTTACCATCCTCCTGTTTTCATTGCATAAATTATTGAAACCTAAAGTTAATCAATATTTTTACCATGCTCCTGCACAAGTTCCATTGAACACTTCATCTCTGATAACTCATCTCATGTATATGCTATTGTTGTTTTGTGTTTTCCATCTACCTAATTTTACTTTTTTTTAATTTCTTGAGAGATTACTGTTATTGCTTTATAAAAGCATTATTTGTTTAAAGTTACTTTTGTATAAACCATTTGCCATGATTTTATCCTTCTTCTATCATAAAATTTCTACTTGGAAAATTTCCTTTTGCCCAAAGAATTTACTTGAGGATCACCTTATTAAGAATCTGTTTTAATGTTTCTTAGATGCAGTTTCCCCTAGTTCTCAAAGGATATCCTTGCTAAATTTAAGTTTTAGGAAGTTCTTTTCTTTTTACTTAGTTGGTTTGAAGATATTACTCCATTCTCTTATGGTTTTATACTGAAATAGTAATCATCTTTTAGACTAATTTTTTCTTTGAATGTAATTATTATTTATTTCTGGTTGCTTTTAAGCCTCTATATTTGGTTATCTTCAGCTTTGACATAAGGTATATAGATCTTGATCATTTTTTATTTAAAACTCCTTGGGATTTATTTGGTTCCTGAATCAGTTCACTGCTAACTTTTATACATTCAATAACAATTTTTTATACAAATGTGTTTTCCCCATTATTACTACCCTCCCTATTCAAATTTTCAAACTGATTAATTTTAGAACTTCTCACAACTATCCACCACATCTGTTAAAATATGCTCATTTTATTTTACCTTTTTATTTTTCCAGACTCTATTCTAACGTAATCCTTTTTTCTTTTTTGTATTTTTATTTATTTGGGAGAAAGAGAGAATGGAAGAGAGTGAGGGAGAGGGGCAGAGGGAGGGGAGAAGGAATATTAAGCAGGGTCTAGGCTCAGTGTGGAACACCCATGCAGAGCTTGATCCCACGACCCTTCGATCATGACCTGAGTGAAAACCAAGAGTTAGACACTCAAACTGACCTGAGCCACCCAGGCGTCCTCATTTATAACATTCGAATTAGATTAATACCAGATTAATTTCCAAGGCATACAGAGATTTTAGTGGATCGATCCTCCCTCCTTTTTGCCATTATTGCCATACATATTACATTCTACATGTCTACACTGTGTGCTCATCAACATTGATTTATATCATGTAGAGTTCTTTTAAATCAGAAGAAAAATATTTTATGTATTATTCCATGTACATTTTATGCACTTATACATTTATACTTGCTTTTCTATTTACCTATGTAACTATTTACCTATTTCACATTAAGTTACCTGGTTGTCATTTCCTTTCAGCTTGAAGGACTCCTCCTAATATGTCTTGTAGGGCTGGTGATAGCAGAGGATTCTCTCAGATTTTGTTTATCTGGGAATGTCTTGGTGTATCCTTCATTCTGAAGGACATCTGTGTTAGATGCACAATTGTTGCTTGACAGTTTTTCTCTCTCAACGCTTTTCATATGTCATCCTGCTACCTCTGGCCTACGTGGTTTCTGAAAAAAAAAATAGTCATTAACCTTATGAGGAGTCTTTCTACATGCTGGGGCACTTCTCTTGCTGCTTCCATGATTCTGTTTTTGTCTTTGGCCTTGAACCATTTTATTATGATGTAAATTTATACTACTTTATCTTCTTTAGACTTCTTGGATATTTAGATAATGTTTTGCATGAAATGTGGTGAGAATCGGGCTATTATTCCTTCATGTATTCTTACTGCCCCTGTCTGTCATTCATTTTTCCGGAAACTATCGTGGTGCATGTGTGGGTTGCTTGGTAGTATTACACAGGTCTCCAAGGCTCTGCTCATTTTATTCCTCACGCCCTTATTTTCTAAATGTATTCTTCACAAGACAATCTCAAGTGACCCTATCTTCAAATTTGCTGGTTCTGTCTTCCTCCTGCTCAAACCAGATAATTCTTTTAGATCAGTCTTTAAACTCACTTATTCTCATATCAGCCATTTCTATTATTTCTTTATTTCACCCATTGTTTTTTGGAAATAAATGTTTTATTTTAGAATAGTTGTAGACTTATAGAAACTTTGCAAACATAGTGCACACAGTCTTCATATACCCCCATAGCGAATTTATCTAGTTTTATATACACTGGGTTGTAACCTCTAATCAGATTGTTGTTTTTCTCTATTTGGATATCTATATAAAATTCCTAACTTTGACAGACCCTTTGCGTTTTTTTTTTCAACTTTCTACCTTTACATCTTATCCTAAGGAGACATGAAACTCAAAGAGTTTAGTTTTAGAAATATCTCTAAGGTGCAAGTTAACTTGAATGCCCAGACATCCTCTGCATCCTCTGTGGGTTCCTATTTTCACTTACTGTTAATCTCTGAATATGTCTTACTTTCCAATTTATTGAATTGTTAGTTTTAGTTTTTATTTTATTCAGTATATTTTGGTGTTTTCAGTAGGAGCATCATTCAGGATATGGAATGTACCATTCCACTGTAAAGTGTGAGAGTTTTATTCTAAAACATCTTCCAAATAATTACATGTATATTACTTAATTGTCCTCAAAGCAAGAAATGTTTAGTTCTTATGGTAGGGATTACTGATAGCTCCCATAGGGATAAGGATAACAGAAACCAGCAGTCACAAATCAGTCACTGAAACTCAACTTCTCTAAATGGCACTCCTTGTACACTATTAAAGCAGAAACCCTTGATGTGGCGATTTTGATAAATTGTGCATTTTATATTTTAGGACCAGCATAAGTGCTACCACTTAGTAGCAACTAAGTGGTCTATTCAACTATTATTTTAAGAAGACAAAGCAAGGCATTGTAACATTTATTATTATTTTATTGTTTGTCTAGGAAACAAAACCTTGAATTAAAATTTCACATGTTAGAGGGATTCAAATTTCAATATATTTCCTAGATAATGTATGAAACACTCCCGCATAGTCCACTCTTGCTATCATTTATCCACAAGGTGGCACTGCAGGTCTCAAAATCAACCAATTTCATTAACTAGGACTTAAGCAAATGTGTTGAGATTTTGATCAGATTCTAAACGGAGGGACAGGTAGATATAAACAAATGTTTATTTGCTTATTCAAACATAGATTTTTTTAGTAGTGGTTAATTATAAGAAATTCTAGGGAATAAATCATTAAAGCGTTATAAGAACAACAACACACAGACACACAGACACACAGACACACAGACACACGCACACATTAAGCCAGATTACACCAAGTCGTTTGGATTGCTTTCAATTTTTTCTTTTTTTAATTTTTTTTAGTGTTTAGAAGTCCCCCTTCTTGAATACATGTGGTACAGTGTTATGTTGTGGGAATTTCCTGAATAAATAATAGTGGCAACTGAATCAGAACTGTGATATAGCAAGGAGTTAGCCAGCCTGGGATTTGCAAATGTGCAGTAGATAATCCATGAATACTAACTCTATAGTTGTGTAATTATCAGGAACCACTCAAGGAATCATTGACAAATAAAATTTTGTTTTCTCATTCTCAGTCTCATTCTCAATTAGAACTTTATAATCATAGGATTTTAAAATTAAGATTCTTAAAGACTAAATAATCTAACATTCTCATTTTTTTTCCGTTTGAAAACTAAACTAGCATAAGTTAAGTAACTTCTTCACGATGACATGCCTTACCAGGATTATAGTCTTCTCCTCAGATGTGGTACTTGATAAAATCAAATCTTGATAAAAGTGAAATGGTGTTGTGAGATTTTTTGAATGTTTATTTTTGAGAGAGAGGGAGACAGAGAGACAAAGAGACAGAGAGACAGAGAGACAGAGCATGAGCAGGGGAGGGGCAGAGAGAGAGAGGGAGACACAGAATCCAAAGCAGGCTCCAGGCTCTGAGCTGTCAGCACACAGCCTGATGGAGGGCTCGAACTAATGAACCTCAAGATTATGACCTGAGCTGAAGTTAGATGCTTAACCTACTGAGCCACCCAGGCACCCTGGTGATGTGAGACTTTTAAAAAAAATGTTATTGTATCAAGGGTAAAAAAAAATAAAGCCATATCTAAATTACACTGTAAACATACTGTTTGTAACTTGCCTAAATCACAATGGTACTAAGTATCAGAACAGGCAATCAAGTAATGAAGATGGTGTTGTGAATCAAACTGAAATAGCTTTTATTACCAATAACTAAATTAGGGCCTGAGTACGGAATTTCAGGCACACACTAAATATTTGTCAAAAAAAGAAAAAGAATGGATAATATCCACAGGAGTATTTGTGTACAAACTTTTATGGAAGAGCTAGAACCAGGATGAGGAATCAAACTTGGTTTCCCCATACCAGTGCTCCAAGAAAAAAAAGCTGCTGAGGGAAGCCATGGTTATAAGGAGATTATCAGATATTAGACATGATGGATAAATATATGATGATTATTTTATTATTATTATATGAACAATACAAAAGTGGATTTTTTTCAAATGACTAAATACCTAATTATGTAAAAATACATAAAATGGGAATGTAAGCCTCAACCATAAACTCTCCACACAGAAATAATCACAGACGATATTTGGAATTGTTTCAGAAATTTATTTGAAAATATATATCTAATTTTTAAACATGATTAGTATAACATTGTGCATAATCTTGTTCTCTGCTTTTTTAATTAGTTTATAAGCATCTGTATTAAGAAACATAACATCTGTATATGTTCAGTGGCTTTAAATTAATTTGCTCTCTATTGCTGGACATGTAGAATTTGCTTTTTGCTATTTTAAATGTTGCAATAAATCTTAAGTTAAAAAAGGACAAGAAATGGTTGATGAAACAATGCAGGAAATGAACCTCCCATGGGGGGAAAATCAAGCTAATTGCCTAGCATGGTATTGGCTTAATCATTGGTTGATTGCTACAATTTGTAAAATTAATCTTTGGCATTAATTCTCACTGAATAGACACAGGGTATCTAGCTTTCCAATGTTTTCCTTACTTTTTAAACTGCTTGATTATGAATTCTGTAATTACAACATTGTGTGTACCCTAGTTGTTAATGTATCCAAGCATTTTAGCATATTCTAGCACACAATAGATGCACTTCACATTATTAAATCTGTATGTTTCCTATTACCTGGTAAAATAGTTGACTTATTTTAACCAAAATATGTGCATTACTAAAGAGCATGGAGTATTAATTGCAACTGCTTCATGTTTAGTATACCTAGGAATAAAATATTATATCACTCAATGTTCAAATGCATTAATGTTTTTTTTTATTTTTGCTTAACACCTGTCTTGTAGACCCACTAATATTATTAGACCTAAGACAGTTTAAAAATAATCCTTGTTTCTCTGTTATGCCTCAGTTACTCTGTCAAAAATGCTCCTGAAAGTCAACAAATAAGACATTGTTTAACACCTCATTTGCAGGGTGAAAATCTGCAAAGATTGTAGGCAACATCTTCCTCTTGTTAAGAGATTTATAGTTACACATGGGAGGCTGGTACATCAGTAAAGACAAGCTAAATTACGCTGCAATACCAAACACGACCCAAAACTCAGTGTGTTAGCAACATAAATGCTTATTATTCACTGATGTTACATGTCTATGTAGCAGTCATATACTATTCATGATAACAAATTCTAACTCCAAAACCCAAGCTCACAGTGTAGCCTTGATCTTGAATTTTCTGGTAGCCATGCAAAAAAGAAAAAAAATATTTATGAAGGATACGACACTGGCAAATGGATGCTGTGACTCAGAAATGACACAAAGCACTTCAGTTTACAGAAATTTTTACAGAAGCATTAATTTACAAAACTAACCACAGGGTTCTACCCAACCAAAAGAATGTTGGAAACTTCCCAGAAGACAGAGTACCAGGAATAATTGGTGATCAGGAATAATGCCTACCACAATAAAAATTCATAAATTACAGAATTGTCATAAGGCAAAGCAGAAAGTTACCTATGAAATCATCCTCAAATCCCTTATTTTATGCATAACACATGAGGCCCAGAAGAAGAAGTAATTGAGAAGAGATCACATAGCTAGTAATAATAATAAACTAGGTCAAAACCCAGATGCCTAAATCTAGGGTTGTGCTCTTTGTGGTCTTTCCATTAACTAGATTTAAAATGCCAATATACGCCATTAGTCAACTTCAATGTTTTGTTCATTATGCTAGAAAAATCAACTTTGAATAGATATTTATATTTTTCAAGTATTGTAAAATTTTATTTCCACTTAAAATTAAACAAACTTTATTTATCCAACCCAAAACATTTCACTCTTAAATTCTTTTTCTACTCAAACTTATAATTCACTTAATTAATCTACTCTTCCTTTAACTTCCATTAGGCTGTTAGAAAATCTATGGAGTCATAAAAAGGATCACTGATTCATTCTCTCACCCACCCCACACACACTGAAGTAAAATATTAGAAGGATCTTACAGTAGGGGCATTTTTCCACATGGAACAGAAATTCTTACAGTGAAGAGTTGGTGACTTCATTTCCCTTACAGAACAATAAGAGTTACAAAGGCAAAAGGTCACACTTTATGGATTAGAATGCTGAGACCACAACAGGAAAAGCCAGCTAAGGGTCACAAGTAATAAGAGAAGAACTGCTGATTGTGAATTAATTTGTCTGAATGTGAATATAATCTCTGCATATGCCAGGAGTTAGTATTTAGGATTGACATAAATTCAAAGAACTACTTGTTTTAATTTATCACTCATATGGAGAGAGGAGAAAAAGTTAGATTCTCCTGGGGGCTATACGCACTGCTAAGCAATATATCAGGCATTCCCATTTTTAGGTTCCCAAAGTAGGACTTATTAAACAACCATGTCAACAGAGCTTGGAGACCTGTAAATGCTTAATGTACCACATATCTAAGGGTAGCTTAGGTCCTGTGAAAAGCTGGTTCAACTTGTATCAAGGCTGGGCTCAGAAGTTGTTTTTCCATCATCTGACTCCACCATAAAATAAAATGGAACAAGGCAGGCTCAATAGGCTAGTTACAATTATAGGAAATACTACTCCCTGAAGAGTATAGGTTTTATTTTATAAGTGTTTTCCACCTAAAAGACAGTTTTCACAGCACTGTTGATTATAGTTTCACTGAAAAGATGCAAAGAAAAGTCAATTGTTTTCATTTCACCTATTCTTTTTGACCCACATTGGATAAACTGTCTTTGGGGCAAAATTATGATAGTCACTCCTCCCACTACCTCTACAGAGTTTGAGAGGACATGGCTTTGGATTTCATGAGAAGGTCATAAGTGGATAAATAATACCCAAAACAGGTACATTCATAACATCTGCTACAAATTCTAACTTCTTATCATCATGGTAACTGTATCTTTGCACAGGTGTCAAAGGAACAGGCAAAGTGAGTTTATCTTAATGTTTTTTTTGGTAATCAGCCCTTACACAGCAAACTTCAGGAGCCATTTTTTATAAATGGTGTTCCTGTGAGAGTGGCTACAAAAGTAGAGGCAAAATTTCTTCCTACCCCAGGATTTCTTGATTAACTGTAGCAACCTGGCATAGCTAGAGTGGGATCCACAAACCTAATACTAGCCAATTGGTTCATTCGTGATTTGGTTCATTTCATTTTGCTTGACAGTTTTAAAGCTATGCGGTCTGTGACAGTTGGCTGCTGAGACTGGTTTTCCCTCACATAAGGACCACACACACATACAAGAGAGAGAAAGTAAGACCAAGTGAGAAAGAGAAAGATAAAGAAAATGTGAAAAATTGAAATGGCAAAGACTGTTACAAAAACAAAATCTATGAAAAATTGAAATGACAAAGACTGTTAGTGGCTTTTCTCATCATCACAGACAAACTGAAATGACTATTGGCAATATGAGCTTTGAGAAGTGATAGGATAGAAGCTATCAAGGCTTACTCTTCCCACTGAAATACTGCAAAGGTCAGATTCAAAGGAATCCTGATTCACTTCTAAGTTTATAGGGCTTAAGATATCACAGTAAAGAAACCATGAAAGGATATGTTTTTCTCTGCTTTACAAACTGAAAATTATTTAACTCCTCAGAACTGATTTTGTGTAACTACAAGTTTGGTCACTGATAATAGAAGCTTGATAGATTTAGAAAAAATCCAGAATAATATACAGAAAGAGTAACTATTCAACTTCTCATTGAACAAAATTCAAACGAGTAAATGTTTTCAGGGGTGGGACATGAATTCAGAATCTAAATGAGGTAACTGAAGTAAATCATAAATAGAAAGTGATTAATAAATAAGCAATACATTAAAAGGAAGATATAGAAGCTAATAATTGAAAAGGAGGGCAAGTAAACCTTTATCTTTATCACATACTGAAAATTCCACTCTAATACAGAATCATGAATGAAAAAAATTCCCACTTTATAGAGTCATTTACATTACATTCACAGAGCAATTTTTGAGAAAGAGCCCCAAACCATCCATTTCATCTCAGTGGTAGTTGAAATAATGGTACAGGGAATATAGTAACCAACACAGCTGAGGTTTCAGTTATACAGTAAGTAGGGATACCAAAGAAACATTATCAAACTTTACTGCATTCTATTAACTGTAGGAAGAGAAAGCTAAAATGTGGTGAATACAAATGATCAGAAATCAATATCTACACTGATATTCTTAATAACAATAACAACAATAATAACAAAAGTGGACAAACAAACCACTACCACCACTTACTGAGTTCCTAAAATGTATAGGCAATAATTTTATATACATTTTCACTAAGAAAAACCCTTCAATAAGTCTTTATCCATATTTTCAAGGGTTAAACAAATGAATCTCAAAGAGGTTAAGTACCTTTCCCAAAGTCTCATCTAAGTAGCAAAACTGAAATATAAAAAGCCTAATGTTATTTGCAATAAATCATTTTTTGCCAAACTTGTAGTTTATAAGATATTTTATTGGAGATGTTTCATAGGTATTCCACAATAAACAGGTCCAAGAAGGAAATAGCTGTGGGAAAACAACAACAACACTATTTGATGACTTTTGACAAAGTTCTTTGTGTATCAGAATAGTGATTGTTCTAAAAAGTCCCACAATAAATAATTGACTTAGCTTATAATTCCCAATTGATCAAATCATAAAACTTATTTTTAATAACATTTATTAATATATTTGAAACTGTGTTCTGAGAGCCACTGGTTTAGGAAATCTCACTTATAAAGTGAAACCAAAGATACTAACAGGCCACACCATAAATTTATATTTGTATTGCAATACATACTATTCAAAGTACAAAAAATTACTCATTAAATTTGTATTGCAATACATACTATTCAAAGTACAAAAAAATTACTCATTAAATCCTGATAACAATGTAAAGCATACCTGAGGGTGTTAGCTCCATTTTAGCAATCAAACATTAGGAGGTTCAGTGAAGCTATCAGTTGATCAAAGTCACAACTAGTAAGTGGTAATGTTTCAGCAAAAAAATTGGCTTTCTAATTAGTACTCCAATAGTCTTTAAACTATACAACATCTCAAAAGTACTCTCTTTTCTCTAGGTCTCAAAGGTAAGATGAATTTACATGTTTGAATATCTACTGAATCAAAGGTTGGTGAAAAGATTTGAAATAATGCATAGATTGATTAAAAATTCCCATTACTTCTGTAGCTTAAGTGTAAAGTAAAACATTTTAAGATCCCTACAATACAATCTGTAAGAGAGAATTTAATGACTGACTCTATCTTTTTTTTTAATTTTAACGTTTATTTATTTTTGAGACAGAGAGAGACAGAGCATGAATGGGGGAGGGGCAGAGAGAGAGGGAGACATAGAATCCTAAGCAGCTCCAGGCTCTGAGCCGTCAGCCCAGAGCCCGACGCGGGGCTCGAACTCACAGACCGCGAGATCGTGACCTGAGTTGAAGTCGGACGCCAACCAACTGAGCCACCCAGGTGCCCCATGACTGACTCTATCAAGATTAAGGATTTCTATGTAGTGAATGAGTCCAATTTATTCATAGAAAATATTCACAATATTTATAAAAGATGAGAGACTAATAAACAATTAAACCACTTATAAAATAACAAGAAAAATAAAACAACGTAAATGGGCAAAGGATAAGAACAAGCAAATTAGGGAAAGGAAGTGCCAGTGAATAAGTATAGGAAAATATGCTCAAAATAATTAGCAATCATAGAAATTCATGCTAAACAATGCTATGTCACTTTATATTCATATTTGCAACAATTCAAAAGTTTTATAATGCTAGATACTGTCAGGGATTTAAGAAATATATATTTCCTTTACCATTGATGATCATGTAGACATGTGCAGCCATTCTGGAATATGGCAGCCACGTGGCAGCAATTGTCTAAATTAGGTAAGCACATACACTATGGCTCATAATCCATATCCTGGACCTATAACCTAGAAAAACAATCATATGGTACCATAGGAGAATATATAAGATGATATTTATTGCAGTATTGTCTGTGGTATTACAAAGAGAGACAGTATAGGGGTCTCTCACTTGAAACATAGATAAGTAAAACGCGGTGCATACCACTTCTAGTTACTGCTCAGAGATACAGAGAGCTAAAAAGAGCATCACTCTTATGCTTACATAAAGAATATGCTGGAGACACTTAAAATTAAGAACTTTCTTGAACCAACGAGAGAAATAAAGTCAAATAACCAAAAATCTAAGGAAAGATTTACAAAAGAAACCAGGTGTTAACATTGGCTTACCAGGAGAAGATGCCACTGGATTCCATATAAGACAGCAAGAAGATTCGGCTAAAAGTATTAACAAATTGATAAAAGATGAAAGTAGGGGCTAGGGTAAGAGTGAAAATACTTTAGGAGTGGCAAATATATTAGGGTTAGTACTCTCTTGAATTTTTTTTCTTCATAAACCCCATCAGGTGCTCACAAGGAAGGTAGAAGAAAACCTGAATTTTTGTTTTAATGGTGCTGCTCAGGGGAATGGAATAGCAGCCTCAGATAAAATTCTACCCAGAATCATCTGTTCTAACTCTCATATGAAAGATAAGTCTTAATCTTCAAAAGAAAGAACAGAAAATATTGTATGTTTAGGACATCAGAACAAGGAATATTATTAGATATGAACAGAAATATTATATAATGTTGAAAGATTCAATTCAACAAAAAGGTATATCAATTCTATATACTATGCCTCAAATAAGTGAGCCTCAAAATACATGAAGCAAAAATGGGTAGAGCTGAAAAGAGAAAAATCAAATCCACATTAAAATTTCATGCTTCAACAATTTTTTCTAAGGTATCAATATAGTAAGTAGACAGAAAATCAATAATAAAGATGATATATAACAGTGATATCATTTATATCTGTAGAACACTCTACCCAGGAGCAGAACGCACATTTTTCTCCAATGCATATAGAACACTCACATAGATAAACTATATTCTGGATTATAAAATACACTTAAGAAATTCAAATAAATAACAATTATACAACATATATTCTAGGACCAGAAGTAAAATAAAAATAAATAACAAAAAAATATATCTAGAAAATCCCCAAATATTTGAAAATTAGATACCATACCTCAAAATAATCCATATATCTAAGAGGAAGTCTGAGGGATTATTAAAAATATTTTGAGCTCAATAAAAATGAAAATAGAGCATATCAAAATTTATGGGATTTTGTAAAGTGGTGCTTAGGGAAATTTTTAAGCAGTTAAGGCTTTTAGTAGAAAAAAAAGACAAGACAAAAATCTAAATTCAGGAACCATTTTAAGTAAATAGAAAAAAGGAGAAAATTAAACTAAAGTTAAACCAAAAAAATAAATAATAAAAATTGTAATATAAATCAGGTGAAAACAAACAAACAAAAAAACTAGAGGGAAATTAATGAACACAAAAGGTGTTTCTTTGAAAAGATTAATACATTTGATAAATCTCTAATCAGAGTGACCAAGATAAAAAGACAGAAGATACAATTATGGGGTGCCTGGATGGCTCAGTCTGTTAAGCATTTGGCTCTTGATTTTGGTTCAGGTCATGATTTCATGGTTTGTGGGTTTGAGCCCCATGTCGGGTTCTACCCTGGCAATGCATAGCCTGTTTGGGATTCTATTTCTTTTCCCCTTCCTCTGCCTCTCCCATGCTCCTGTGCTCACTCTCTGTCTCTCTATTTCTCTCTCTCTCTCTCAAAATAAATAAATAAACTTAAAAAATACAGAAGATACAATTACTACTATCAATAATTAAAAGGTGGAGACTACCTCTGATCCCACAGACATTAAAGGATAAGGGAATACTATGAACAATTTCTTAATAATACATTAGATAACCCAAGTGAAATGGGCAAATTCCTCTAAATATACTGTGGTAACTAGAATAAAGGCTCACAAAAAATCCATGTTACAATCTCCAGAACTCATGAATATGTTACTTTATTTGACAAAGATTTTGAAGATGTGATTAAAGTCAAAGTCCTTGAAATAAGATTATTTTGGATTATATGGATGGGCCCAACATAATCACATGTGTCCTTAAGAACAAAGAATCTTTCCTGGTTAAGTCAGAAAAGAATGTGGAGTAGGTGCAATAGTGTTCCCGCCTCCACCACCAAAGATGTACAAGTCCTAATCCATGGAATTTATTAATGCATTACCAATGTGATTAATTTAAGGATTTGACTTGGAGATTATCCTGGATATTCCATGTGAGCTCAATATGATTGAAGGGGTCCTTATAAGAATGAGGCAGAGAGGTTAAGAGTTATAAGAGGAGAGGTAACAATGGAAAAGAGGTTGCAGTGATGCAGGACTAGAAACCAAAAAGTAATAATAAAGAAAATTCTATAAAGTTGGAAAAGACAAGAAAATAGGTTCCCCTTGAGAGCCTCCAAAAGGATGGCAATTCTGAAGATACATTTTGAACTTCTACTTCCAGAACTATGAGATAATAGATTTATGTTGTTTGAGGTTACCAAGTTTGTGGTAATTTGTTACAGAAGCAATAGAAATTTATATAAGATGTATTAATAAAAGAAGGTTCAAAGAGGGGTGACATAGCTGGATTTGAAGACAGAGGAGGAGGACCACAAACCAAGAAAGTCATGTGACCTCTAGAAGCTGAAAGGAGTAAAAAAAATGTCCCCTAGAATCTGCAGAAAAAAAAAAAAAAACAGCCCTGCCAACATGTTAATATTAGCCTAATGAGATATAAAAGGCATACTTCTGTTCTTCAAACATGTAAGACAATAAAGACAATAAGATGTTGGTGCTTTTTACAGTAACAGTAGAAAACTAATACTAGAAAACAGTAGAAAATTAATTACCAAAATTTATCAAAAAAGAAATAGATAACCATGCATAGCCCTGAATCTATTTTGAATATTGAGATTATAATTCAAACTCTTCCAAAATATAAAATTCCAGGCTAAAATTATTTTAGTGACAAATTCAGCCAAAAACGTAAGAAAGAAATGATACTGGGGCGCCTGGGTGGCTCAGTCAGTTGGGCATCCGACTTCTGCTCAGGTCATCATTTCACAGTCCATGAGTTCGAGCCCCGCGTCAGACTCTGTGCTGACAGCTCAGAGCCTGGAGCCTGCTTCAGATTCTGTGTCTCCCTCTCTTTCTGCCCCTCCCCTGCTCATGCTCTGTCTCTCTCTGTCTCAAAAATAAATAAAAACATTAAAAATTTTTTTTAAAAAATAAAGAAATGATACTATAATGGTGTCAACCTGACTGGTAACTTGTAAAACATTATTTCTAGGTGTCTCTGAGGATGTTTCTAGGAAGACATTACCATTTGGTCAGTAAGCCCAGTAAAAAAAAAATCACCCTTATCAGTATGGGTGGTCATTATACAATCTGTTGAGGGCTCAAATGGAACAAAAAGCAAAGTAAAGGCATTTTTTTTCTCTCTTCTTGAGCTAGGATTCTCTTCCTTTCCTGCTTTCAGACATTAGAGCTCTTGGTTCTCAGGCCTTCTGATTTGGACTAAAATTATATCTCAAGATTTCCTGGTTCTCCACTTGCTGACAGAATAAGGGAATAAGGGACTTCCTTATTATTAGATATGAGGGACTTCTCAGGCTTCAATGCTTTCATGAGCAAATTCCAATAAAAAATGTCTAGATAGGTAGATAGGTACACAAATATATAATAGATAGATGATAGATATAGAGAAATAGATAAACTCATAAATCATATATATGTGATAGTCATGAGAGATGGTAGGTAGGTAGGTAGGTAGATAGATAGATAGATATAGATAGATACATAAATACATTCATAGATAAATGAAATCTTATTGATTCTGTTTCTCTGGAGAAGTCTGACTAATGAAAATACCAATTCTAAAAAATATCTCAAAGAAAATAGAAGGGTAAGAAACATATTCCAATACATTTCATGAGAAAAGCACTACTCTGAACCCAAGAGTAGGCATTATTTAAAAAGATAAATACTTTCCAATTTCACAGACACACATAGAGGTAAAAATCCTCGACAAATATTAACAAATCAAATCCATAAATATATAAAAACAGGTAATGTATTTTTAATAAAAAGTGTTCTTTCCAGGAATGCAATACTGGCTCTAAATTAAATATCAATGAATGTAATTCATTACATTAAAAGACTGCTCCGGATAAACTACATATTGTTTCAATAGATACATTAAAAGCATAAAAGTTTTCACTCAAAGTGTAATAAAAGGGATGTTTGTTTTTTTTTTTAATTTATAAAAAGTCAGGGCACCTGGGTGGCTCAGTCGGTTCAGCATCCAACTTTGGCTCCGGTCATGATCTTGTGGTCTGTGGGTTCAAGCCCTGTGTCAGGCTCTGTGATGACAGCTTACAGCCTGGACCCTGCTTTGCATTCTGTGTGTCCCTCTCTCTGCCCCTACCTTGCTCACGCTTTCAAATAATAATAATAATAATAATAATAAACATTAACAATTTTTAAAAAAGTCATTTACCAACATCTAACATTATTAACGATGGCAAGAGTTCAGGAGAAAAGGCAATATGTCTTTTAATTATCTTACTAAATATTATATTCAAAATCCAAGTGGAGCAGTCAGAAATAAAAATAAATTTAAAAATTAAAGATATTACAAGAGGAAATGAAACTGTCCATATTATTAGATGGCACTATTTTTTTATATAAAAAAAGTGTGCAAAAAAGCTTTGAGAGCTATAACAAGCAAGTTTATCAAGGTCCCAGGACTCAACATCAATAAATAAGTCAATTTATTCTTATATATAAAAATAAAACTCCATATCACTTACAGTAGCACAAACATTAAAAACTTAGGTGTAAAAGCAATACAGTAAGTGTAAGACCTGTAAGCAGTATACTACAAAACACGGATGAAAGACTTTAATGAAGATGTAAATGAATAGATACTTATAATACTTTCTGGATTGGAAGATTCAATATTGGTAAAATGTCAATTTCCTCAAATTTTATTTATAGATTGAACAGTTTCAATAAAAGCCTCAAAATTTTTTCTTGTATATAATGGGAAGCTGAAGCTGAAGTATATATGGAAAGGCAAATGAACAGCCAAAACAATTCTGAAAAAAAGATCAAAGTTGGAAGACTCACATTAACTGTTTTCAAGATTTCTTATATAGCTTCAGTAATCACAACATTATAGTTTTGGAAGAGAATAGAAACATACATCAATAATATGGATTAGACACCACCAAGTAAACAAACACAAATATAGTCAAAAGTATTTGGACATGGAAGAAGATACAGGAGAAAGTCTGGAAGCCCTTGGATTTATTGAGTTTTTAGATACAATCTCAAAAGGAAAATACATAAAAGAGAGGAGAAGCTTAGGAAAATGGCAGACTAGGAATACCTGAAGTTCACCTGTCTCATGTTTACCACTAGCTATCACTCAGACCTGGGTAAATAAACTGGAGTGTGCCCTGAAGACTGGCAGAACAAACTCCAACAAAATGTAAAGATGCCACATCAGAGAGATTAGAAAGGGCAGAAATGGTGGTTGAGAGCTACCCATGTGAGGGAGGAAGCAGCAGGTGTGGAAAGACTAAAACACCAGGGAGACCACAGGGAAAATGAATCCACATAATGTCTGACCTTCAAAACTAGAGGGGCTGAATTCCATGAGTTTGTACAACCAACAAGACTTGGAGCCTTGAACTTTATAAGTCAGCTGACTCAGGACTGGATGAACCAGAAAAGCAAATGTTATCCAAGTCCCCACCCTTAATCAGGCAAAAACCCAAGGAAAGCAACATAGAAGCAACGATTTACACAATGGGAGGGAAATCTATTTATATTGAATTTGGCGCATGTTGGGGGGACTTCTCTGGGGACAAAGGAGCTGGAAGGAACCATTTCCCTTCCCTGCCCCCCCCCCCTCATTAACAGAAAGCCATGTAGGGAAGGCAGGCCTGCAAAGACCTTTACTACCTAACCTGCTACTGGTGGGCCCCATCCACAAGTTCTCCTGAGGACTTTCCCACTCCAAGCCTGCTGGCCTCAACCCTAGGCTGAGTGCAAATTTTCATAACAGCATGCATGCACCCTATGCAGACACTTCACACACAGATGCGATAGAACCCCAGCTGCCACCATCACCAACACGTGCTGCACCCATGGTGGCCACCAAGATATGGGGGAATCTGCCCTGAAACTAAAAGCTTAGTAAAAATTTTGCTACAATGCCACCCCACCACTGAGTCCTTATATGGTCATGCCCCCTCACAGCCAGTCTGTCTGGATCTCACTAACATCACAGACAGAAATCACAGCCCACAACAAACAGTCAGTGTGGATGTCTGAACTAAAGAACAAATGACACAGACACAATAGCAGAACACAAGAAACACACATAGGAGACTCCCCTGCAGTGCCAATTTCTGTTGAACAAGAGATACTGCACTGAATGGCACTATAGGAACTCTTCTGCATAAAGCCACTACTTTCGTTTTTCTTAATTTAAATCTAAGTTAGTTAACACATAGTGTAATAATGATTTCAGGAATAGAATTTAGTGATTCATCACTTACACATAACACCGAGTGCTAATCCCAACAAGTGCCCTCTTTAATGCCTATTGCCCACTTAGCCCATCTCCCCCACAAACACTCCACCAACAGCCCTCACTTTGTTCTCTGTATTTGACTCTTTTATGATTTCTCTCTCTGTTTTTATCTTATTTTTGCCTCCCTTCCCATGTTCATCTATTTTGTTTCTTAAAATCCACAGATGAGTGAAATCATATGACATTTGTGTTTCTCTGACTGACTTATTTCACTTAGCATAATACACTCTAGTTCCATCCACATTGTTGCAAATGGCAAGATTTCATTCTTTTTGATCAACAAGTAATATATATATATATATATA
This sequence comes from Lynx canadensis, assembly GCF_007474595.2. Lineage (NCBI taxonomy): Eukaryota > Metazoa > Chordata > Mammalia > Carnivora > Felidae > Lynx > Lynx canadensis. The sequence goes on along the minus strand of NC_044321.2, from coordinate 73,548,677 downwards.
TATATATATATATATACACACATATATATGCCACTTTTTTAACCATTCATTAATCAATGGACATTTGAAGCCACTACCTCCAAGAGCATAAGGCATAGGTGACTTTCCTAACACACAGAAACATACACACAGAAGTAGACAAAATGAGGAGACAAAGAGATATGTCCCAAATAAAAGAACAGGACAAAAATCACAGCCAAAAAATCTAAGCAAGAGAGAAGTAAATAATGCACCTGAGAGATAATATAAAGTAACTATCATGAACATACTCACTGGACTTTAGAAAAGGGTGGAGGACATCAGTGAGACCCTTGACAAAGAGATTAAAAAACATATCAGAGATGAAGAAATCAATAAATGAAATTAGAAATACAATTGATGGAATAAAATGTAGGCTACAGGAAGCAGAGGAATATATCAGTGACTTACAGGATGGAATAATGGAAATTGATTAAGCTGAACAGATGACAAATACTGCACAATAAGAATAGACTTAGAGAACTCAGTGACTCCATCAAGCATAGTAACATTCACACTATAAGGATTCCAAAGGGAGAAGAGAGAGAAACGGGGGAAGAAAATGTATTTGAAGGAATAATAGCTGAAAACTTCCCAAACCTGTGTAGAGAAAAAGAAATCCAGATTCAGGAACAGAGATCACCCAACAAATTCAACCAAAGGAGTTCCACACAAAGGCACATAGTAATTAAAGTGGCAAAAAAATAGTCATAAAGAATTTTAAAAGTTGCTAGAGAAAAGAAGACAGTTATATACAAAGGAAAGCCCATATGGCTATCAGCTAATTTTTCAGAAAAAAAAAATTGCAAGTCAGAAGTGAATAGCATTATGTATTCAAAGTGCTGGAAGGGAAAAATCTTCAGCCAAAAATACTTTATCCAGCAACACCAACATTCAGATTAGAAGGAAATATAAAGAGTTTCCAAGACAAACAAAAGTTAAAAGAATACAAATCTAATAAACCAGCCCTACAAGAAATGTTAATGGGGACACTGAGTGGAAAACAAAAACCATAAGTAAGATTAAGAAAAATAAAACATGGGGTGCCTGGGTGGCTCAGTCAGTTGAGCAGCCAACTTTGGCTCAGGTCTTGATCTCACAGCTCGTGAGTTCAAGCCCTGCGTCAGGCTCTGTGCTGACAGCTCAGAGCCTGGAGCCTGCTTCAGATTCTGTGTCTCCCTCTCTCTCTCTGCCCCAACCCACTCATATTCTGTCTCTGTCTCTCTCAAAAATAAATAAACATTAATTTAAAAAAAAGAAAAAAGAAAAATAAGAAGTGCAAATAAAAATAAATAAGTATATATGTAAAAATCATTCAAGAGGAGAACAAAATAAAAATAATATAAAAGGTGACAGCAAACATATGACACTTGGAGCGCACAGAAGTAAAGAATGAGTTAAAAACTAAGTGACGGTCAGCTTAAAATATATTTACAAAGAAAAAGATATTATATATAAACTGAATGGTAACTGCAAATCTAAAAACAGTAATAGATTTGCAAAGAGAGAAAAGAGTCCATGTAAAGAAAACAAAGAAACTGTGAGAGAGGGAGAAGAAAGGATCAGAGAAAAATTATAAAACCAACCACAAAACAAGTAACAAAATCGCAGTGAGTATATATCTATCAATAGTTATTTTGAAAGTAAATGGACTAAATGGTTCAATCAAAAGACATAGGATGACATAGTGGGTAAAAACAAGAACAATATATATGTTGTCTACAAGAGACTCATTTTAGACATAAAGTGACCTGCAGGTTGAAAGGGAGAAGATGGAGAAAGTTATCATGCAAATGATTGTCAAAAGAAAGCCTGGGTAGCAATACTTATATCGCACAAAATATACTTTAAAACACAGTCTGTAAAAAAGAGACTATTCTTCTTTCTTTCTTTCTTTCTTTCTTTCTTTCTTTCTTTCTTTCTTTCTTTTTTAGTTTCTATACCATTTATTTCTGTTCTAATCTTTCTCTTTTCCTTCCTAATGCTGGGTTTCAGTTTTGTTTGTTGTTCTCTTTCTAGCTCCTAGCTCCTTTAGGTTTTATAACTACTAAAAATAAAGGGGACTATATAATAATAAAGAGGACAATTCAAGAAGAAGATATAACAATTGTAAAATCTATGAACCCAACATGAAAACACCCAATACATAAAAAAAGTTAATAACCAACATAAGTTAACCAATTGATAGAAACACAATAATAGTAAGGAACTTTAACATCCTACTAAAATCAAAGGACAGATCATCCAAACCAAAAATAAATAAAGTAAGAGTGGCTTTGAATGACACACCATACCAGATGGTCTTAACAGATATATTCAGAGTATTAAATCATAAAACTAAAGAATATACATTCTTTCCAAGTGCACATGGAATGTACTCAAGAATAAATCATATATTAGGCCACGAAACAAGTCTCAACAAATTGAAAAAGATCTAAGTAATACCATGATCTTTTCTGACCACAATGCTATAAAATTAGAAATCAACCACAAGAAAAAATCTGGAAACACCACAGACACATGAATATTAAAAAACATGCTAGTGAACAATATATGTGTCAATCAAGAAATCAAAGGATACATCAAAAAGTACAGGGAAGCAGGGTACGCCTGGGTGGCTCAGTCAGTCAAGTGTTTTACTCTTGATTTTGGCTCAGCTCATGATCCCATGGGTTCATGAGTTCAAGCCCCATGTTGGGTTGACCACAAAGCCTGCTTCGGATTCTCCTGCTCTCTCTACCCCTCCAGCACTTGTGTGCTCTCTCTTCCTCCCTCCCTCCCTCCCTCCCTCTCTCTCTCCCTGTCTCTCTCAAAATAAATAAACATTTTTTAAAGTACATGGGAGCAAATGAAAATAAAATTGCAATGGTCCAAGACCTTTGAGACACAGAAAAAGTGGTTCTAAGAGGGAAGTTTATAGAAATACAGACCTACCTCCAGAAGTCAGAAAAATCCCAAATAAATAATATAACCTCAAGACCTAAAGGAACTAGGGGCACCTGAGTGGCTCAGTTGGTGAACATCTGACCTTGGCTCAGGTCATGATCTCATGGCTTGAGAGTTTGAGCCTCGCTTCGGGGTCTGTGCTCACAGCTCACACAGAGCCTGGAGCCTGATTCAGATTCTTTGTCTTCCATTCTCTCTGCTCTACCTCTGCTCACCCTCTGTCTCTGTCTCTCTTTCAAAAAGAAATAAATATTTTTAAAAAATTAAAAAAAAACTAAAGGAGCTAGAAGAACAGCACATAAAACTGAAAACCATCATAAAAGAAAAAAAATGATAAAGATTAGAGAAGCATGAGGAGTTAAGATGGCTGAGTAGTATGGAGACCCTGGGCAATCCTCATCCCAGAAATACAGCTGTTTTGAGGTCAGATTACTTGGAAAACCCAGGAAATAGATCAGCACAGTGGCAGAAAGATCTCCACAGTTGGAAGGAAGCAGCTTGGCAGATGCGAGGTACATGGATGTGAATTGGGGGGGAAATGGCAGAACTGTGGATAAGAGGGAACTCTTAATGGGAGAGAAAGAGGGAGGGGTTGGGAAAGTGTGGCATCTAGTTAGCACAAGAGGAAAACCTCTTTTGACCATGGACTGAAGAGAAAGAAGTTCTGAGTGTCCCAGTTATTTTTTGCAGACAGCTTTTGGAGCTCAAACTCAGAGATTTCAAAAGTGCGTGAATTTCTCCAGAGCAGAGCTGAGAAGAGTGCTCCAGGGGAGTGGGAAGCTGGCCCTGGAGTGCATAGAGTGGTGTGGACATCTTTAGGGTTCACAGAGAGGAAAGAGTCCCCTTCCTGAAGTACTTTTGGGAGAGGGCTTATTGTCTCCCCAAGGACAAAAGACCCTGCAGGTGCCAGTCAAAGGTCTTTCCTCAGCAGGGTGGAGAGTCTCTACTCTGGAGGAGGGGTGCCAGCTCCTTTAAAACTTTGGGTTTTAAATCACTGCACTGCACAAGTAGAAAGCACAGCACTGCAACAAGGAGAAAGCACAGGATAGTTGTGGCATAGGGCAAGCTGACTTCTGTTGCTTTTCTGTGAGGGCTTCCTGAACGGTTGGAGTTGGGACCCTTGGTCCAGGGATGAGAGATTGGGGTGGTATCATTATCTCCCTCCAACACCAAAACGGTGGAACTTCAGAGAGCAACACAGCAGCCCCCAGGGGATGAGGGAGCTGCTTACACCAAACCCCACACCTCCAAGCCTGGCAACTGCTTATTTACTGGGGCAAGACTGACTCACAGCCAATGCAGCCAGGCTCTCTGGCAGACCATCACAGCCAGTACTTCCCAGTTACCAGTAGACAGCTCTTATTTTTCCTCATTCTCCTTTTTTACTTTTGGTATCAGGCTCATAGTTTCTTATTTGTTTTTTAGTCATTTCATTTCATCTTTTTTTTTAATCAGGTTTTTTAAAATTCTTTTCTTTTATCTTCTTTTCCCTTTTCTCCTTTTTCTTTTTTTCATTACTTTTCCTTGGAATCAGCCTTATAGGTTTTCAATTCTGTTTTTTTTTAGCCTTTCTTTTTCTCTTTTTTAGGATCACACTTCCACCACCCTTTTTTTCTCATGGTTACTTAAACAAATAAATCAAAGCACACCTAATTAAAGATCTTAACACTCCACCACTGCAAGCAAGGAGGAGCTCTGCAGAAGACCGACCAGTGGGACAGAGCAGCCAAAATGCAACAGCAGAGTGCACAGATCATATATCATAAACACATCCTGGAGGGCAAGGCTTAGTGAGTTTTATGACCACTTTTTAATATAACATTATTCTCAGGTCCAGGAAACATAACAAGCTTTTAAAACATGTAAAAGACATAAATTTAGCCAAAATGACAAGACAAAGGAATTCTCAAAAGAAAGTGCAGCCAAGGACTTATCTGTACAATAATTTAGAATAACAGTCATAAGACTACTAAATGGGCTTCAAAAAAATCATAGAAGACACCAGAGAAACCTTTTCTGCAGAGATGAAAGACCTAAGAACTAGTCAGGATGAATTTTAAAAAATATGCTATCATTGAGATGAAAAATAAACTAGAAAAGGTGACAGTGAGAATGGAAGAAGTAGAGGTGAGAATGGGTGAAATAAAAAATAATTATAGAAAATAATGAAGCAGAATAAAAGAGGTAAAGGAAGTTACTAGATTATGAGGTGAGGTGTAGAGTACTAAGTAATTACATGAAACAAAACAGGACCTATATTATAAGAGGCCGAGAAGAAAAAGAACAAGAAAAAAGGGCAGAAGGTTTATTTAGACAAATTGTAGCTGAGAACTTCCATAATATGGGGAAAAAACAGACATCCAAGTCTGAGAGGCACAGAAAACTCCCTTCAAAATCAACAAAAACAGGGGGCCTGTATTAGGTGGCTAAGTCCTTCGACCGTCCAACTTTGGGTCAGGTCATGATCTCACTGTTCGTGGGTTCGAGCCCCATGTCATGTTCTGTGCTGACAGCTTGGAGCCTGAGACCTGCTTCAAATTCTGTGTCTTCCTCTCTTTCTGTCCCTCCCCTGCTCTCATTCTGTCTCTCCGTGTCTCAAAAGTACATAAACATTAAAAAAAATAAACAAAAACAGGTCAACACCAGAACATATCATAGTGAGACTTGCATAATACAAGGGGAAAGAGAATTCTGAAAGCACCTAAGGACAAAAGGTCCTTAACATACAAGGGTAAACACAGAAGATTAGTAGGAGACCTGTCCACTGAAACATGGGAAAGACTGGCTGGAAATATTCAATGTGCAGAATTAAAAAGATATGCAGCCAAGAACCCTTTATCCAACAAGGATGTCATTCAGAATAGATGGAGAGATAAAGGCTTTCTCAGGCAAGCAAAAGCTAAAGGAATTTGTGATGATTAAACCAGCCCTGCAACGGGGACTATCTGAGTGGAGGGAAAAAAAAGAACAAAGCAGCAATACTACAAAAGACAAGAAAACATAGCCAGAAACACCAAATCTACAGATAACACAATGACACTAAGTTCATATCTTTTAATAATCACTATGAGTGCAAATGGAAGAAATACACCAAACAAAAGACATAGGATATCAAAATGGATTGAAAAACAAAGACCCATCTATATAATGCCTACAAGAGATCTATTTTAGACCTAAGGGCACCTGCAGATTGAAGTTAGGGGATGGAGAACTGCCTATTATGCTACTGGATGACAAAAGAAAGATGACATAGCCGTACTTATATCAGACCAACTGGATCTTAAAACAAAGGCTGTAACAAGAGATGAAGAAGTGCATTATATCATAATTATGGGGTCTATCCATCAATATGATCTAACAATTGTCAATATTTATGCCCCCAAATCAGGACACAAATATATCAATCATTTAATAATAAATATAAAGAAACTCATTGATAATAATGCCATAGTGGTAGGAGACATTAATGTCCCACTTACAACAATGGATAGGTCATTTCAGCAGAAAATCAACAAGGAAACAATGGCTTTGAATGACACACTGGACCGGATGGACTTAACAGATATATTCAGAACATTTCATTTTAAAATTTTTTAATGTTTATTTATTTTTGAGAGACAGAGAGAGACAGAACAAGTGGGGAAGGAGTGGAGAGAGGGAGATGCAGAATCCAAAGCAGGCTCCAGGCTCTGAGCTGTCAGCACAGAGCCTGACATGGGGCTTGAACTCACAAACTGCAAGATCATGACCTCAGCCGAAGTCAGTGCTTAACCGTGTGAGCCACCCAGGAGCCCCAAGAACATTTCATCTTAAAGCAGCAGAATACACATTCTCTCAAGTATACATGGAACATTCTCCAGAATAGATCACATCCCGGGTCACTTTCAACAGGTACAAAAATATTGAGACCTTATCATGCATATTATCAGATCACAGTGGTGTGAAACTGGAAATCAACGATAAAAAAATGTAGAAAGCCCTCAAATATATGGACATGAAAGAAAACCTTACTAGTGAATGAATGGGTTAACCTGGAATTTTTTTTAAAAAATTAAACAAACAAACAAACATGGAAGCAAATGAAAATGAAAACACAACAGTCCAAAGCCTTTGGGATGCAGCAAAGACAGTCCTGAGATAAAAATAAATTGCAATTCAGGCCTATCTCATGAAACAAGAGGGTCCCAAATACACAACTTAACCTTACACTTAAGGGATCTAGAAAAGGAGTGGCTTATAAGATAAAAGGAAATAATAATGATTAGAGCAGAAATAAATCATATAGAAAGGAAAAAAAAAACAAAAAAGTAGAACAGATCAAAGAAACTAAAAGTTCTTTTTGAAAGAATAAACATTGTTGATAACCCCCTAGCCAGAATTTTCAAAAAGAAAAAATGAGAGGAGTCAACTAGATAAAATCATGAATGAAAGAGGAGAGTTCACAACCAACAGCAAAGAAATACAAACACTTGTAAGAGAATACTGTGAAGAATTATTTGCCAACAACCAGGACTGTATTGAAGAAATGGACAAATTCCTAGACACTCACACACTAACAAAAGTGAAACAGGGAGATATATAAAATTTGAACAGGCTTATCAATAGCGGAAAAATTGAATCAGTCATCAAAAATCTCCCAACAAATAAGAGTCCCAGGCCAGATGGCTTCCCAGGGGAATTTTAACAGACTTTATAATAATTTTTTTTAATTTTTTTTTTCAACGTTTATTTATTTTTGGGACAGAGAGAGACAGAGCATGAATGGGGGAGGGGCAGAGAGAGAGGGAGACACAGCATCGGAAACAGGCTCCAGGCTCTGAGCCATCAGCCCAGAGCCCGACGCGGGGCTCGAACTCACGGAACGCGAGATCGTGACCTGGCTGAAGTCGGACGCTTAACCGACTGCGCCACCCAGGCGCCCCTTAACAGACTTTAAAGAAAGATTAATACCTATTCTCCTGAAACTGTTCCAAAAAAAAAAAAAAATGGAAGGGAAGCTTCCAAACTCATTCTTGGAAGCCAACATTACCTTGCTTCCAAAACCAAAGAACCCAACAAAAAGGAAAATTGCAAGTCAATATCCTTGATGAAGCTGGAAGCAAAAATTCTCAACAAAATCCTAGCAAATGTTATTCAACAGCACGTTAATAGAATTATTCACCATGATCAAGTGGGATTTATTCCTTGGCTGAAGGGCTGGTTAAATACTTGGAAATCAATGTGATACATCACATTAATAGAAGAAAGGATAAGAACCATATGATCTTGTCAGTAGATGCAGAAAAATCATTAGACAAAATACAGCATCCTTTTTAAATAAAACCCTGAAGAAAGTCAGGATAGAACAAACATACCATAACATCATAAAAGCCATACTTGAAAAGCCCACAGTTAATATTATCCTCAATGGGAAAAAACTGAAAGCTTTCCCCCTATGGTCAGGAACACGAGAGGGATGTCCACTCTCATCACTGTTTTTCAACATAGTACTGGAAGTTCTAGCCTCAGCATTCAGATAAAAAAAAAAGAGAGAGAAATGCATACAAATTGGTAAAGAATACTTCCAACTTTCACTCTTTGCAGATGACGTGATATATTACATGGAAGGCCTGAAAGACTCCACCAAAAAATGCTAGAACTTCTACATGAATTCACCAAAGTCACAGGATATATAATCAAGGTGCAGAAATAAGTTGCGTTTTTATACACCAAAAACTAAGTAGCAGAAGGAAATATCAAGGAATTGACTTTTTTACAATTGCACTAAAACCCATGAAATACCTTGGAATAAATCTAACCAATGAGATAAAATATCTGTACGCTGAAAACTATAGAAAGCTTCTGAAAGAAATTGAAGAAGAAACAAAGAAATAGAAAAGCATTACATGCTCACGGATTGGAAGAACAAATATTGTTAAAACGTTGATAATACCCAAAGCACTGTACACATTCAATGCAATTTTTATCAAAATAACACCAGCATTCTTCACAGAACTATAATAAATAATCCTAATATTTGTATGAAACCAGAAAAACTCTGAATAACCAAACTAATGTTGAAAAAGAAAACCAAAGCTGGAGGCATCACAATTCCAGACTTCAAACTCTATTAAAAGCTTGACATAGAGACAGTATGGTACTGGCACAAAAAAAGACACATAAATCAATGGAAGGGAATAGACAACCCAGAAATGCACCCACAAATGTATGGCCAACTAATCTTCGACAAAGCAGGAAAGACTACCCAATGGAAAAAATAAAAAGACATCTCTCAGCAAATGGTGCTGGGAAAACTGGAGAGTGACATACAGAAGAATAAAACTGGACCAGTTTCTTACACCATACACACAAATAAATTCAAAACGGATGAAAGACCTAAATGTGAGACAGGAAACCATCAAAACCCTACAGGAGAAACCTGGCAGCATCCTCGTCTCCAAGGGCAAGGGAAATAAAAACAAAAATTAACTATTGGGACCTCATCAAGATAAAAATCTTCTGCACTGCAAAGGAAACAATCAACAAAACTAAAAGGCAACCAACAGAATGGGGGAAGACATTTGCAAATGACATATGGGAAAAAGTGTTAGTATCCAAAATATATAAAAAACATATCAGTCTCAACTTTGAAAAAACAATCCAGTGAAGAAATGTACAATAAAAATTAATAGACACTTTTCCAAAGAAGACATCCAGGTGGCTAACGACACATGAAAAAGATGCTCAACATTGTTCATTCTCAGGGAAATACAAATCAAAACCACTGTGAGATACCACCTTACACCTGTTAGAAAGGCTAACATAAACAACTCAGGAAACAACAGATGTTGGCAAGAATGCAGAGAAAGTGGAACCCTTTTGCACCATTGGTGGGAATGCAACCTGGTGCAGCCACTCTGGAAAACAGTATGGATATTCCTCAAGAAATTAAAAATAGTACTACTCTATAACCCAGCAATTGCACTGCTAGGTATTTATCCAAATGATACAAAAATGCTTACTAGAATAGGCAAATGCCCTCCAATGTTTATAGTGGTATTACCAATGATAGCCAAATTATAGAAACAGCCCAAATTTCTATCAAATGATGAGTGGATAAAGAAGATGTGGTATATAAATATACAATGGAATACTCCTTGGCAACAAAAAAGAATGAAATCTTCCAATTTGTAACAATGGATGCAACTAGGGTGTAGTATGCTAACCTAAACATGTCAGGCAGGGAAAGACAGATATCAAATTACTTCACTCATATGTAGAATTTGAGAAAAACAACAGATTAACAAGGGTAAGGGAAGGATAAATAAGATAAAAACAGAATGGCAAAGCATAAGAGATAGTTAAATATAGAGAATAAGCTGTGAGCTGCTAAAGGGGATGTGGGTGGGGGGTAGGCTAAATGGGTGATGGGCATTAAGGAGGGCACTTGTTGGGATTAGCCCTGGGTGTTATATGTAAACAATGAATCACTGGGTTATTCCTGAAATCAATACTACACTGCATGTTAACTAACTTGAATTTAAATAAATAAGTAAAAATGATTGTAGCTGAAATAAGTGATATAGAGACTAAAAAACAATAGAACAGATCAATGAAGTAAGGATCTGGTTCTTTGAAAAAATTTAATAAAACTGATAAACCTATAGCCAGACTCATCAAAAAAAAGGAGGAAAGAAAAGAAAAAAAGGAAAGAAAAGAAAAGAAGAAAAGAAAAAAATGAATGAGAGAGGGAGGATACAAATAAACAGAAACACCAATGAAAGAGGAGAAACAACAACCAACAACATAGAAAAATATAAAATTGTAACAGATTATCATGAAAAACTGTATGCCGACACCTTAGACTCCTAGAAAAAATGAATAAATTCCCAGACATATAAAATCTACTAAAAATAAAAGCATGAAGAAATACAAAATTTCAACAGACTGATTACCAGTAAGGAGATTGGGTTGATAATAAAAAAAATCCCCAAAACATCAGTAAGACCAGACAACTTCACAGGCAAATTTGATTGAATATTTTTTAACGTAGGCTTAATGCCTAGTACAGAGGTTTTAAACTCATCACCTTGAGATGCAGACCTGAGCTGAGATCAGAGTCAGATGCTTGACTGACTAAACTGCAAAGTCATCCCTCTATAAAACATTTAAATAACAGTTATTACCTATTCTATTCACATTATTCCAAAAAAAGAAGGAAAACTTTCAAATTCATTCTGTGAGTCCAGTGTCACCCTGATATAAAAACCAGATAAAGACAACACACAAAAAAGAGAACTATAGACCAATATCTCTGAACATAGGTGCAAAAATTCTCAACCAAATGTTAGCAAATGGAATAAAAACATCAATATAACCATTCACAACAAAGAAGTGCCATCCATTCCCTTTATGCAAGGGTGGTTCAATATTCTCAAATCAGTGTGATACATCACATTCACAATAGAAAATATAAAAACCATATGATCATCTCAATAGATACAGGAAAAGCATCTGACAAAGTACAACATCCATTCATGACAAAAATCCCTCAAGAAAGAATTTTTAGAGGGAACATACTTCAACATAATACAGGCCATATATGAAAAACCCACAGTGAACATAATAATCAATGGGGAAAAACTCAGAGCTTTTTCCCTATGGTAAGGAACAAATAAAGGATGTCCACTCCCACCACATTTATTCAACATGGTATTGGATACCTTAGTCACAGCATTAGATGAAAAACAATAAGAATGAGAATGAGAAGGAGAAGGATGTTAAGGAGAAGAAGGAGAAAGAGGAGGAGGAGGACGACGAGAAAGCAAAGGAGAAGAAGGAGAAGGAGAAGAAGAAGGTGAGGCGAAGAAGGGGAAGAAGAAGAGAAGAGAAAGAGAGGAGGAGAGGAAGGAGGAGGAAGAAGAATAAGGAAAGACAAAATGCATCCAAATTGAAAGCAAGCAGTAAAACTTCATTTGCAGATGACATGACACTCTATATAGAAAACCCTAAAGACTCCACCAAAAAAAATTTTAGAAATGATAAATTAATTCACTAAAGTCACAGGATTCAAAATCACTATATAAAAATATGATGGATTTTTTACACTAATAATAAAGCAGCAGAAAGAAAAATGTTTAAAATATTCTGTTTACAATTGCACCAAAAATAATAATATACTAGGAATAAATCTGAACAAAATGGTCAAACATATGTACTCTGAAAATGATAAAACATTCATGACAGATATTGATTATGGCAGAAATAAATGAAAATACATTCCCTATTCATGGATTTAAAGAACAAATATTGTTAAAAGGTCTATAATACACAAACCAATCTACACATTTAATGCAATACCTATCAAAATATCAACAGCATTTTTTCACATAATGAAAACAAAAAATCCTGAAATTTATACAGAACAACAAAAGACCCTGAATACTCACAACAATTTTGACAAAGAAAAGCAAAGCTGTAAGTATTATAATTCCATACCTTAAGTTAATTTTTTTGAAGCTACAGTAATCAAAAATGTATGGTACTGGCACAAAAATAGACACATGGATCAATAGAACATAATAGAAAACTAAGAAATAAACTCATGATTATATGGCCAATTAATCTTTGGAAAAGGAGGAAAGAATATCCAAGGGAAAAAGACAGTCTCTTCAACAAATGGTGTTGGGGAAAATGGACAGCTCCATGAAAAAGCATGAAAATTGACAACTTTCTAACATCATTCACAAAAGTAAACTCCAAGTAGATTAAAGACCTAAATATAAATCCTAGAAACGAGCACAAGCACTAATGACTCTGACATCACGTGTAGCAACATTTTTCTAGATATGTCTCCTGAGGCAAGGGAAATAAAAATAAACTACTGGGGCTACATAAAAACGAAAGCAAAAACAAAAACATAAACCCCCCCCACACACACACAAAAAGAACTTCTGCATAGCAAAAGAAACAATCAACAAAACTGAAAGACAAGTTACAGAAATGGAGAAAATATTTGCAAATGACATATCTGATAAAGGATTAGTATCTAAAATATATAAAGAATTTCTCAAATTCAACACAAATAATCAAATTAAGTTTAGCAGAAGAAGTGGACACATTTCTCCAAAGAAGACATCCAGATGGCAGACACATGAAAAGGTGCTCAACATCATTTACTCATCATCAGGGAAATACAAATCAAACCTACAATGAGATACCACTTTGCACCTATCAGAATGGCTAATATTAAAAACACAAGAAACAACAACTGTTGGTGTGGATTTGGAGAATAAAGGAACCCTTCTGCACTGTTGGTGGGAATACAAACTGGTACAGCCTCTGTGGGAAATAATATGGAGTTTCCTCAAAAAGTTAGAAGTTGGACTACCTTATGATCCAATAATCACACTACTGGGAAATTTACCCACAGAATACAAGAACACTAATTCAAAGGGATACATGCAGTTCTATGATTATAGCAACAATATTTAATATAGCCAAGTTATGGAAGCAGCCTAAGTACTTGTCCATTGATAGATGAATGGACAAAGAAGATATGATATAGATAGATATATTGATGATAGACGTAGATATAGATTATATAGATATAGATAGATATATAGATATAGATCTATCTAGCTAATGGAATATCAGGCAGGCATAAAAAATAATGAAATCTTGCCATTAGCACTGATGTGGATGGAGCTAGAGAGTATAATGCTAAGCAAAATAAATCAGAGAAAGACAAATACCATATGATTTCACTGATGTGTGGAATTCAATAAACAAAATTAATGAGCAAAGGAAAAAGAGAGATACAAACCAAGAAATAGACTCTTAACTATAGAGAATAATTGATCTTTAACAGAGGGGAGGTGGGTGGAGAGATTTATGAAATATGTGAACATTTGGTGATGTGTGGAATTGCTTAATTACTATATTGTACACCTGAAACTAATATAGCATTGTAATTTACATATACTGTTTTTAAAAATAAATTTAAAATCCAAAATTCAGAGAAGAAAAAAATAATAAACTTTCACTTTATGAAAAATTTAAGAGAAAGATTAGAGAAGCCACAGATAGAAATATTTACAAAGCACAAATATCATTAAAAAAACTTGTATCAAGGTAATGTAAACATCATTTTAAACTCCACAACAAGAAAATATGTTGAATTAAAAAAATAAAACAAAACAGGACAATATCTGAGCAGATATGTTGCCTAAGGGGGATGACATGTATATGTATACATATTAAATAAACATATGAAATCTTGATCAATATCATTAGTAATTAGGGAAATACAAATTAAAACTACAGCGAGTGCCACTACAACTAATAGATGGTTAAATAATTAAAAATGAAAACCGCAATTTCTGGCAAGGGCAATGAACAGCTGTATCAATAATAACTATTTTTCTACCATTGATTATAGATAACACACAATATCACATTACTTTCATTATAGTATAACATAGTGATTCATGAAATTTCTGCATTATTCTCTGCTCACCACAAGCATAGTAACACTCTGCAACCATTCTATGCCATTACAATGCTTTTGACTGTATTCTCTATCCTGTACCTTTTATTCTCATATTTATGTTTTTCTACAACTGGAAGTATGTATTTCCTACTCCCCTTCACTCATTTTCTACATCCCACCCAAACCACTCTCTTTGGCCAGCCACTAGTTCTCTGTGTTTATGTGTCTGATTCTGCTTTTTTATGTTTTTTTTTTAAATTATTTTTGTTTTTTTCAGGTTGCACATAAAAGTAAAAACATATGGTGATTTTCTTTCTCAGTCTGTTATTTAATGAGCATAATACATTCCAGGTACGTCCATGTTGTGGCAAATTACAAGATCTTATCACTTTTAATGCTGAATAATATTCCATTGTGTATATATACCACTTCTTCATTATCCATTCCTCTATTCATGGACACTCCAGTTGCTTCCATATCTTGTCTATTGTAAATAATGTTATAATAAACATAATACTATGTATATCTTTTTGAATTACCGATTTTTTTCTTTGAGTAATACACAGTAATAGAAATACTGAATCCTATAGCATTTCCATTTTTAAATTTTTGAGGAAATCCATACTATTATCTGCAGTAGCTGCACCAAATGACATTCCCACCATGAGGGAATCATGAGGCTTCATTTTACTCACATCTTTATCAAAACTTGCTGCTTCTTGTGTTTTTTTATTCTAGCTATTTTAAAACATGCAAAGAAATACATAAATTTGTGTGTGTGTGTGTGTGTGTGTGTGTGTGTGTGTGTGTTATTTGCACTTTCCTGATGGGTAGTGAAGTTGAAGAATTTTTCATGTATCTGTTAGTCATCTTTCTGTCTTCTTTGTTTTTTTTTTTCTGTTTTGTTTTACTTCCTGGTTTTGGCGTGCTTTTTGTTTGTTTCAATTTTTTATTCAAAATCCAGTTATTGGTTTCGTGAACAGAATGCAGTGATTCCTCACTTACAAATAACACCCAGTGGTCATCACAAGGGCCTTCCTTGATACCAATCACCTATTTAGACCATCCCCCCACTGACCACCCCTCCATCAACCTTCAGTTTGTTCTATACTGTTAAAAGGCTATTTTATGGTTTGACTCCTTTTCCCCCCTATGTTCATCTGTTTAATTTCTGAAATTCCACATGAGTGAAATTACATGGTATTTGTCTTACTGTGACTGACTTCTTTTCCTTAGCATAATATACTCTAGCTCCTTCTACAGCATTACAAATGACAAGATTTCATTCCTTTTTATGGCTGAGTAATATTCAATTGTATGTATATATGCCACCTATTATTTATCCATTCATCAGTTGATGGACATTTGGACTCTTTACATAATTTAGCTATTGTTGATAATGGTGCTATAAACATAAGGGTGCATGTATCCCTTCCAATCAGTATTTTTGTATTCTTTGGTAAATACCTAGTAGTGCAAGTGCTGGGTTGTAGGGTAGTTCTATTTGTAACTTTTTGAAGAATCTCCATACTGTTTTCAAGTGGCTCCACCAATTTTCATTCCCTCATCCTCACCAATACTTGTTTCCTATGTTGTTATCTTTAGCCATTCTGACAGGTGTGAGGTGGTATCTTATTGGGGTTTTTTTCATGTGTCTGTTGGCTATGTGGATGTCTTCTTTGGAAAAAAAAATGACTATCCATGCCTTCTACCCATTTTTTCACTGGGTTGTTTGTCTTTTGAGTGTTGGGTTGGATAAGTTCTTTATAGATTTTGAATACTAAACACTTATCAGATATGTCTTTTGCAGATATCTTCTACCATTCTGTCAATTGTCTTTGTCTTTTGTTTTGTTGATGGTTTCCTTTGCTGTGAAGGTTTTTATCTTGATGAAGTCCCAATTGTTCATTTACGCTTTTGATTCCCTTGCCTCTGGAATTTGATTCCCTTGCCTCCCTTCTTTTTTTTTTTTCAACTTTTTTTTTTTTTTTTTTATTTATTTTTGGGACAGAGAGAGACAGAGCATGAACGGGGGAGGGGCAGAGAGAGAGGGAGACACAGAATCGGAAACAGTCTCCAGGCTCCGAGCCATCAGCCCAGAGCCTGACACGGGGCTCGAACTCACGGACCGCGAGATCGTGACCTGGCTGAAGTCGGACGCTTAACCGACTGCGTCACCCAGGTGCCCATTGCCTCCCTTCTTGTAAGAAGTTGCTATGGTTGATATTAAAGCAGTTAGTACCTGTGTTCTCCTTCAGGATTTTAATGGTTTCATGTCTCACCTTTAGGTCTTTAATGCATTTTGAATTGTGTGTGTGTGTGTGTGTGTGTGTGTGTGTGTATGTGTATGGTGTAAGAAAGTGGTCCAGGTTCATTCTTCTGCATGTTGCTGTCCAGTTTTTCCCAGCACTGTTTGTTGAAGAGACTGTTATTTTCCTATTAGATATTCTTTCCTACTTTGTTGAAGATTAGTTGACCATATAGTTGTGGATCTATTTCTGGATTTTCTATTCTGTTCTATTGATCTATGTGTTGGTTTTTGTGCCAGTACCATATTGACTTGATTTGACTTGATTAGTAGATCTTTGTAATATAATTTGAAGTCTGGAATTGTGATGTCTCCAGCTTTTCTTTTTTTTTTTTCCAAGATTGCTTTGGCTATTCAAAATATTTTGTGGTTCCATACAAATTTCAAGATTGTGTGTTCTAGCTCTGTGAAAAATGCTTGCAGTATTTTGATAGGAATTGCTTTAAATGTGTGGATTGCTTTGGGTGATACAAACATTTTAATGACATTTGTTCTTCTAATCTATGAGGATGGATTTATTTTCCATTTCTTTATATCATCTTCAATTTCTTTCATAAGTATTCTCTAGTTTTCAGAATATAGATCTTTTATCTCTTTGGTTCTGATTATTCCTCGGTGTCTTATGGTATTGGGTGTAATTGTAAATGGAGTTGATTTCTTGATTTGACTTTCTGATGCTTTCCTATTCGTATATAGATTTACAACAGATTACTGTACATTGATGTTGTATCTTGCCACTATACTGAATTCACGTATCAGTTCTAGAAAATTTTTGGTGGAGTCTTTTGGGTTTTCTATATAGAGTATCATGTCGTCTGCAAATAGTGAAACTGACTTCTTCCTTGCTGACTTTGATGCATTTTATTTCCTTTTGTTGTCTGATTGCTGTTGTTAGGACTTACAGTACCATGTTAAATAACAGTGGTGAGAGTGGACATCCTTGTCTTGTTCTTGATTGTGAAGGAAAAGTTCTCAGTTGTTTCTCATTTAGAATGATGTTGGTTACGGTGTTTCATATATGGCCTTTATGATGTTGAAGTATGTTCCCTCTATCCCTGTATTTTGAGAATTTTTCTAAGGAATGGATGCTATATTTTATCAAATACTTTTCTGAATCTATCAAGAGTATCAGCTGGTTCTTATCCTTTTTTTATGATTAATGTGGTGTATCATGTTGAGTGATTTGCAAATATTGAACCACACTTGCAGCCCAGGAACAAATCCACTTTTATCATGGTGAATGAGTCTATTAATGTACTGTAGGAATCAGCTTTCTTGTGTTTTGTTGAGAATTTTTGCATCCATGTTAACCACTTATTTTGGCCTGTAATTCTCCTTTTGTAGTTGAGTCTTCATCTGGTATTGGAATCAAGGTAATGTTTACCTCGAAGAATGAGTTTGGATGTTTTCCTTCCATTTCTATTTTTTGAAACAGTTTGATAAGAACAGGTATTAACTCTTCTTTAAATGTTTTGTAGAATTCTCCAGGAAGCCATCTGATCCTGGACTTTTTTTTTTCCCTTGGGAGATATGTCTTCTTTGGAACACTGTCTATAAAGGATTTTTGCTGAGTTTTAAACTGGATCATTTGCTTTTTGCTGTTGAGTTGTATAAGTTCTTTACATATTTTGATATTAACTCCTTATTGGATATATCATTGGAAAATATCTTCTCCCATGCAATAGGTTATCTTTTTGTTTTGTTCATGGTTTCCCTCACTGTGCAAAACTATTTTGGTATAGTCCTAATGCACTATTTTTGCTTTTGTCTCTCTTGCCTTAGGAGACATATCTAAAAAACTGTTTTTACACCGGATGTCAAGAACATGACTTCCTATCTTCTCTTCCAAGATTTTTATGGTTTGACATCTCCCAATCTCCCGTTTAGGTCTTTAATTCATTCTGAGATTTTTTTGTGTGTGCATGGTGCAAAAAGTGGTCCAGTTTTATTCTTTTGCGTGTATCTGCTCAGTGTTCCCAACACTACTTATTGAAGAGACTGTCTTTTCCCCATTTTATATTCATGCCCCTTTGCCATAGATTAACTCACCATGTAAATATGGGTTTCTTTCTAGGTTGTCTATTCTGTTCTATTGATCTATGTGTCTGTTTTTGAGCCACCACCATACTGTTTTGATCACTACAGCTTTGTAGTATGTCTTAAAACCTAGAATTGTGATACATCCAGCTTTGTTATTTGTCAAGATTGGTTTGGCTATTTAGGATTTTTTTTTATTCTGTACATATTTTAGTATTATTTGCTCTAGTTCTGTCAATATTTTGGTAAGTATTGCATTGACTCTGTAATTGGATGGGGAGAATAAATGTTTCAACAATACTAATTCTTCCAATTCATGAACATAGCATATTTTTCAATTTGTGTCATCTTCAGTGTTTTTCATCACTGTTTTATGTTTTCAGAGTACAGGAATTTCACTTCCTAGATTAAATTTATTTCGAGGTATTTTGCTTTTTTTCTTGTAATTATAAATGGGATTTGTTAATATTTCTTTTATTTCAAGTATAAATACATACAATTTTATATTAGTTTCAAGTACAATGAGTCAACAATTCTATTCATTCCTCAGTGCTCATCGAGATAAGTGTTCTGTTAATCTCCCTTATCTTTTTCATCTATTCCTGCACCCACCTCCTTTCTGGAAACCAACATTCTGTTCTCTGTATTTAAGAGTCTGTGTTTTTAAATTATATATATACATATATATATATATATATATATATAATTTTCTTTCTTTCTTTCTTTCTTTCTTTCTTTCTTTCTTTCTTTCTCTCTCTCTTTCCCTCTCTCTCTTTTACTCTCCTTCTTTCTTTCTTTCACTCAATATATAAGTTAATTTATGGCATTTACCTTTCTCTGACTGTCTTATTTCACTTAACATTACATCCTTTAGGTGAATCTATGTTGTTTCAAATGACAATATTTCATTCCATTTTTATTGCTGAGTAATATGTTATATATATATATATAAACTTTTTATCCATTCATTTATTGATGGAACTTAGATGACATCTGTATATTGCCTGTTGTAAATAATGCTACAATAAACAGTGGTGCGTTTGTCACTATTCTCCATTTCTTTCAGTATATAGCTAGTGGTGAAATTATTGGATCATATGATAATCTTATTTTAAATTTTTTGAGGAAGGTCCTCCATACTGTTTTTCACAATGACTGCAACAATTTTCTTTCCCACCAAAAGTATCGGAACATTCCTTTTCCTACACATTGTGATAAACACTTATTATTTCTTATATTTTTTATTTTAGCCATTCTAACAGGTATAAAGGGATATCTCATTGTGGTTTAATTTGCATTTATCTGGTGATTCAGAATATTGAGCATGTTTTCATTTGTCTAATTGCCATCTGTATGTCTTGTTTTGAAAAATATCTATTGAGGTTCTCTGCCCATTTTTAATTAGATTGCTATCATTAGTATTTGGTGTTGATTGTATGAGTTTTTTTTTTATATTTTTGATATTAACAACTTATCAGATATATCATTTGCAGAGATATTCTCCCATTAAGTGGGTTGCCTTTTGTTTTGTTGATGGTTTCCTTTACTGTTCAAAAGTTTTATTTTGGTATAGTTTGAACTGCTTAATTTCAATTTTGTTTTCCTTGACAGAGGAGTCATATCTAGAAAAAATGGCTATGGCTGATGTTAAAAAAAATTGTGATCTATGTTTTCTTCTGAAATTTTGTGGCTTCAGATCTCACATTTAGGTCTTTAACCATTTTTAGCTTATTTTTGTGTATAGAGTAAGAAAGTAGCCCAGGTTCATTGTTTTGCATGTAGCTGTCCAGGTTTCCAATACCATTTGTTGAAGAAACTGTCTTTTCTTCCAATTGTATATACTTGGCTCCTTTATGATAGACTAATTTACCATAAATGTTTGAGTTCATTTCAAAACTCCTTATTCTTTTCTGTTGATCTATGTGTCTAAACAGTCTAGCATACTGTTTTCATTACTATAATTTGTAATATACCTTGAAATTTGGAACTGTGATACCTTCAGATGTGTTCTTTTTCAGGATGACTTTGGCTACACGAAGTCTTTCATGGCTGTATGCCAATTTAAAGATTATTTGTTCCTGTTCTCTGAAAAATATTGTTGTAATTTTATAGGGGTTAAATTAAATCTGTAGATTTCTTTGGGTAGTACAGACAGTTTAATAGTAATTGTTCTTCCAATCTAAGATTATGGAATCTATGTGCATTTATTTGAGTGATCTTCAATTTCTTTTATAGTTTTTGGAATACAGATTTTTCACCCTCTTTGTTAAGTTTATTCCTATATATTTTATCCTTTTTGTTAGAGGATAAATGAAATCGTTCTTTTTCTTTTTTTTATATGAAATTTATTGTCAAATTGGTTTCCATACAACACCCAGCGCTCATTCCAACAGGTGCCCTCCTCAATGCCCATTACCCACTTTCCCTCTCCCCTCACTCCCCATCAAACCTGAGTTTATATTCAGTATTTAAGAATATCTTACGGTTTGCCACCTTCCCTCTGTACCATTTTCCCACTTCTCCTCCCCCCGGTCTGTTGAGTTACTCAGGATCCACATATGAGTGAAAACATATGGTATCTATCTTTCACTGACTGACTTATTTCACTTAGCATAACACTCTCCAGTTCCATCCACGTTGCTACAAAAGACCATATTTCATCTTTTTCTCATTACTGACTAGTATTCCATTGTATATATAAACCAAAACTCCTTTATCCATTTGTCAGTTGATGGACATTTAGACTCTTTTCTTTTTTTTTAATGTTTATTTATTTTTGAGAGAGAGAGAGGGAGGGAGGTATGGAGGGAGGGAGAGGGGCAGAGAGAGCGGGAGACACAATCCGAAGCAGGCTCCATACTCCAAGCTGTCAGCACAAGCCCAACGCGCGGCTCGAACCCACAGACTCATGGGCTGTGAGATCATGACCTGAGGCAAAGTCAGCCGCCCAACCGACCGAGCTACCCAGGCGCCCCTAGACTCTTTTCATAATTTGCCTATTGGTGAAAGCACTGTCATAAACATTGGGGTACAAGTGACCCTAAGTATCAGCACTCCTGTATCCCTTGGGTAAATTCCTAGCAGTACTATTACTGATTCATAGGGTAGATCTATTTTTAATTTTTTGAAGAACCTCCACACTGTTTTCCAGTGCGGCTGCACCAGTTTGCATTCCCATTAACAGTGCAAGAGGGTTCCCATTTCTCCACATCCTCTCCAGCATCTACAGTCTCCTGATTTATTCATTTTAGCCACTCTGACTGGCGTGAGGTGATATCTCAGGGTGGTTTTGATTTGTATTTACCTGATGAAGAGTGACGTTGAGCATCTTTTCATGTGCCTGTTGGCCATCTGGATGTCTTCTTTAGAGAAATGTCTATTCATGTTTTCTGCCCATTTCTTCACTGGATTGTTTGCTTTTGGGGTGTGGAGTTTGGTGAGTTCTTTATATATTTTGGATACTAGCCCTTTGTCTGATATGTTTTGCAAATATCTTTTCCTATTCTGTAGGTTGTCTTTTAGTTTTGTTGATTGTTTACTTTAAAGTGCAGAAGTTTTTATCTTCATGAGGTCCCAATAGTTCATTTTTGCATTTAATTCCCTTGCCTCTGTGGATGTGTCAAGTAAGAAATTGCTGCGACTGAGGTCAGAGAGGTTTTTTCCTGCTTTCTCGCCTGGGGTTTTGATGGTTTCCTGTCTCACATTCAGGTCTTTCATGCATTTTGAGTTTATTTTTGTGAATGGTGTAATAAAGTGGCCTAGTTTCATTCCTGTCTCACATTCAGGTCTTTCATGCATTTTGAGTTTATTTTTGTGAATGGTGTAAGAAAGTGGTCTAGTTTCATTCTTCTGCATGTTGCTGTCCACTTCTCCCAGCACCATTTGTTAAAGAGACTGTCTTTTTCCCATTGGATTTCTTTGCTGCTTTGTCAAAGATTAGTTGGCCATACTTTTGTGGGTCCAATTCTGGAGTCTGTACTCTATTGCATTGGTTGATGTGTCTGTTTTTGTGTCAATACCATGTTGTCTTGATGATTACAGCTTTTTTAGTAGAGGCTAAAGTCTGGGATTGGGATGCCTCCCGCTTTGGTTTTCTTCTTCAATATTACTATGGCTATTTGGGTCTTTTGTGGTTCCATAAAAATTTTAGGATTGCTTATTCTAACTTCGAGAAGAATGCTGGTGCAATTTTGATTAGGATTGCATTGAATGTGTAGATAGCTTTGGGTAGTATTGACATTTTAATGATATTTATTTTTCCAATCCATGAACATGGAATGTTTTTCCATTTCTTTATATCTTCTTCAATTTCCTTCATAAGCTTTGTATAGTTTTCAGCACACAGATCTTTTACCTCTTTGGTTAGGTTTATTCCTAGGTATTTTATGATTCTTGGTGCAATTGTGTATGCAGTCAGTGTCTTTATTTGTCTTCTTGTTGGTTCATTATTAGTGTATAAAAATGCAAATGATATCTGTAAATTATTTTTGTATCCTGCTACTTTGCTGGATTCATGTACCAATGCAAGAAGACTTTTGGTGGAGTCTATACGGCTTTCCATGTATACTACCATGTCCTCTGCAAAAACTGTAAGCTTGACTTCATTTTTGCCAATGTTGATGAGTTTGATTTCATTTTGTTGTCTGACTGCTGATGCTAGAACTTCCAACACTATGTTAAACAACAGCAGTGAGAGTGGACATCCCTGTCGTGTTGCTGATCTCAGAGGGAAAGCTGTTAGTTTTTCCTCATTGAGGATAATATTAGCTGTGGGCTTTTCATAAATGTCTTTGATGATGTTTAAATATGTTCTTTCTGTCCCGACTTTCATGAGGGTTTTGATTAAGAAACGATGCTGAATTTTGTCCAATGCTTTTTCTGAATCGATTGACAGGATCAGATGGTTCTTATTTTTCTTTTATTAATATGATGTATCAAATTGATTAAGTTGCAAATATTGACCCAGCCCTGCAGCCCAGGAATGAATCCCACTTGACCATGGTGAGCAATTCTTTTTATATATTGTTGAATTCGATTTGCTAGTTTCTTGTTGAAAAATTTTACATCCATATTCATCAGGGATATTGGCCTGTTAGTTGTATTTTTTGCTGGTTCTATGTCTTCTTTGGTAATAAAAGTAATGCTGGCTTCATAGAATGAGTCTGGAAGTTTCCCTTCCATTTCTATTTTTTTGGAACAGCTTGAGAAGGATAGGTGTTATCTCCGCTTTAAATGTCTGGTAGAATTCCCCAGGGAAGCCATCTGGTCCTGGACTCTTATTTGTTGGGTGATTTTTGATAACTTATTCAATTTCTTCACTTGTTATGGGTCTGTTAATGTTTTCTATTTCTTCCTATTTGAGTTTTGGAAGTGTGGGTGCATAGGAATTTGTCCATTTCTTCCAGGTTGTCCAGTTGGTTGGCATATAATTTTTCCTAGTATTCCCTGATAATTGCTTGTATTTCTGAGGGATTGGTGGTAACAATTCCATTTTCATTCAGTATTTTATCTATTTGGGTCATCTCCCTTTTCTTTTTGAAAAGCCTGGCTAGAGGTTTATCAATTTTGTTTATTTTTTCAAAAAAACAACTCTTGGTTTCATTGATCTGCTCTACTGTTTTTGTTTATATTTTTGTTTTAGACTCTGTATTGTTTATTTCTGCTCTGATCTTTATTATTTCCTTCCTCTGCTGGGTTTGGGGTGTGTTTGCTGTTCTGCTTACAGTTTCTTTAGGTGTGCTGTTACATTTTGAATTTGGGATTTTTCTTGTTTCTTGAGATAGGCTTGGATTGCAATGTATTTTCCTCTCAGGACTGCCTTCACTGCATCCCAAAGCATTTGGATTGTTGTATTTTCATTTTCATTTGTTTCCATATATTTTTAAATTTATTCTCTAATTGCCTGGTTGACCCATTCATTCTTTAGTAGGGTGTTCTTTAACCTCCATGCTTTTGGAGAGTATCCAGATTTTTGTTTGTGGTTGATTTCAAGCTTCATAGCATTGTGGTCTTAAAGTGTTCATGGTATGATCTCAATTCTTGTATACTTTGAAGGGCTGTTTTGTGAACCAGTATGTGATCTATGTTGGAGAATGTTCCATGTGCACTCAAGAAGAAAATATATTCTGTTGCTTTAGGATGCAGAGTTCTAAATAGATCTGTCACGGGGCGCCTGGGTGGCGCAGTCGGTTAAGCGTCCGACTTCAGCCAGGTCACGATCTAGCGGTCCGTGAGTTCGAGCCCCGCGTCAGGCTCTGGGCTGATGGCTCAGAGCCTGGAGCCTGTTTCCGATTCTGTGTCTCCCTCTCTCTCTGCCCCTCCCCCGTTCATGCTCTGTCTCTCTCTGTCCCAAAAATAAATAAACGTTGAAAAAAAATTTTTAAAAAAATAAAAATAAATAAATAGATCTGTCACGTCCATCTGATACAATGTATCATTCAGGGCCCTTGTTTCTTTATTGATCCTGTGTCTAGATGATCTATCCATTTCTGTAAGTGGGGTATTAAAGAACTGTGAAATTCCCAGTTTCTTATCAATAAGGTGGCTTATTTTCGTGATTCATTATTTTATATATTTGGGGGCTCCTGTATTCAGCACATAGACATTTATGATTGTTAGCTCTCCCTGATGAATCAACCCTGTAATTATTATACAATGCCCTTCTTCATCTCTTGTCACAGCCTTTAATTTAAGTCTAGTTTGTCTGAATAAGTATGGTTACTCCAGCTTTCTTTTGACTTCCAGTAGCATGATAGATAGTTCTCCATCCCCTGATTTTCAATCTGAAGGTGTTCTCAGGTCTAAAATGAGTCTCTTGTAGACAGTAAATAGATAGGTCTTGTTTTTTCATCCATTCTGATACCCTATTTTGATTGGAGCATTTCGTCCATTTACATTCAGTGTTATTATTGAAAGATATGTGTTTAGGGTCATTGTGATGTCTGTAAGTTTCATGCTTGTATTGATGTCTCTGGTACTTTGTGGTCCTTGCAACATTTCACTCACAGAGTCCCCCTTAGTGTCTCTTGTAGGTCTGGTTTAGTGGTGATGAATTCCTTCAGTTTTTGTTTGTTTGTTTGTTTGGGGAAACCTTTATCTCTCCTTCTGTTCTGAATGACAGACTTCCTGGAGAAAGCATTCTCGGCTGCATATTTTTTCTGTTCATCACATTAAAGATTTCCTGCCATTCCTTTCTAGCCTGCCAAGTTTCAGTAAATAGGTCTGCCACTACTCTTATGGGTCTACCTTTGTAAGTAAGAGCCTTTTTATCCCTAGCTGCTTTCAGAGTTCTCACTTTATCCTTGTATTTTGCCATTTTCACTATGATATGTCATGCAGGAGGTCGATTTAAGTTACGTCTGAAGAGAGTTCTCTGTGCCTCTTGGATTTCAATGCCTTTTTCCTTCCCCAGATCAGGGAAGTTCTCGGCTATGATTTGTTCAAGTACACCTCAGCCCCTTTCTCTCACTCCTGTTCTTCTGGAATTCCTATGATGGGGATATTTTTCCGTTTGATTTCATCTCTTAGTTCTCTAATTCTCCCATCTTACTCCTGGATTTTTTTATGTTTATCTTTTTCTCAGCTTCCTCTTTTTCCATAATTTTATCTTCTAATTCATCTATTCTCTCCTCTGCCTCTTCAATCCGTACTATGGCTGCCTCCATTTTATTTTGTACCTCATTTGTAGCATTTTTTAATTCCTCATGACTATTCTTTAGTCCCTTGATCTCGGTAGCAATAGAGTCTCTGTTTTCCTCTATGATTTTTTTCAAGTCCAATGATTAATTTTATGTATATTTTTCTAAATTCTTGTTCTGTTATATTGCTTAAGTAGGTTTTGATCAATTTGTTAGCTGTTGCTACTTCCTGGAGTTTCTTTTGAGGAGAATTTTTCCCTTTCATCATTTTGGCTAGTCCCTGCAGTAGCTCCAAACTGCAGGTCACTTCCCCTGTGCTGCCTCTTGAAACTTGTGTTGGTGGGTGAGGCCACAATCAGACCTGGTGTCTGCCCCTAGCCCATAGCTGGGGACATAGTCAGACTGGTGTGTACCTTATCTTCCCCTTTCCCAGGAGCAGGACTCACTGTGGAGTGGTATCGCTCCTGTCTGGGCTGCTTGCACACTTCCAGGCTTGTGGTGCTGCTTCGATGGAATCTGGCCAAGTGTGTATTACCCAGGGTGGATCCTCAAGGTGCACAGGGGCAGGAGGGGCAGGCTTAGCTAGCTTTGCCATAGGTGGTCCCCTGCAGGAGGGACCCTGCAGCATGGGGAGGGAGGCAGGCCTGTGGGAGGGATGGATCCACAGAATCACAGCATTGGGCGTTTGCACCATGCAAGAAAGTTCAGTGATGGGAACTGATCCCTTTGGAATTTTGGCTGGGGGATTGGAGAAGGAAATAGCACTTGCTAGCACCTTTGTTCCCCAGTGGAACTCTGTCATTCCAGGTCTCAACAACTCTCCCTTCAGGCATCCTCTCACCCTCCCCACTCTCCAAAAACAGAGCTGTTGACTTTTAACATTCCAGATGTTAAGTCCCACTGGCTGTCAGAATTCACAGAGTCTGGCCCCTACGTTTTTGCAAGCCAGACTTTGGGGGCTCTGCCTTGCCTGGTGGGCTGCCCCTCCACCACCTGGCTCCCTCCCGTCAGTCTGTGTAGCACACACAGCCTCTCTGCCCTTCCTACCCCCTTCTGTAGGCCTCTTGTTTATGCTTGTCTCCTGAGAGTCCATTCTGCTAGTCTTCTGGTGGTTTTCTGGGTCATTTAGGCAAATGTGGGTGGAATCTGAGCGATCAGCAGGATGAGGTGAGCCCAGTGTCCTCCTAAGCCACCATCTTTTCCCTATTTCCTCCATCTGTATGATCTATTCATTAATGTTAAGTGATTTAAATGGAGTGTTAAAGCCCTCTACTATTATTGCATTAATGTTAGTGTTTTTTTTTTTATGTCTACTAATAGTTACTTGATATATTTAGTTGCTGCTATGTAGGTTGCATAAATATTTATAATTGTTATACCCTTTGTTGGATTGTTCCCTTTATCATTATGTACTGTCCTTTGTCTCTTGTTACAATTCTGCTACTCACCTTCTGTCTGGTACCCCCTATTTGCTCTCTATAGTTAAGTGTCTGTTTCTTGGTTTGTTGTTTTTTTTTCTACCTATTTGATTTGTTGCTTAAATTCCAAATATGAGTGAAATCACTAACTTATTTAGCTTAGCATTATACTCTCTAGCTCCATCCATGCCATTGCAAATAGCAATATTTCATTCTTTTTTATTGCATATATTCCATTGCATATGTGATACTAATCACATCTTCTTTATCCATTCATCAGTTGATTGACATTTAAGCTGCTCCCATAATTTGGCTATTGTAAAAACTGCTGCAATAAACATAGGGATGCATATATCATTTCAAATTAGTGCTTTTGTATTCTTGAGGTAAAAACCCAGTAGTGTGATTACTGGATCATTGGGTAGTTCCATTTTTAATTTTTAAAAGAATCTCCATAATGTATTCTACAATGTCTTCAAGAGTCTGCATTGCCACCACCAGTGCAAGCAGGATTCCATTTCCCACTTTTTATGTTTCTGATTTTATCCATGCTGACAGGTGTGAGGTGATGGCTCATTGTAGTTTTTATTTGCACTTCCCTGTTGATGAGTGATGTTGAGCATCGTTTCATTTGTCTGTTGGCCATTTGTCTGTCTTCTTTGGCAA
The DNA here is from genome assembly GCF_007474595.2 of Lynx canadensis. Taxonomy (NCBI): domain Eukaryota; kingdom Metazoa; phylum Chordata; class Mammalia; order Carnivora; family Felidae; genus Lynx; species Lynx canadensis. The sequence continues at coordinate 73,520,177 of NC_044321.2, read as the reverse complement.
AATGTCTGTTCCTGTCTTTTGACAACGTTTTAAATTGGATTGTGTTTCGGGTGTTGTGTTGCATTAGTTCTTTATATATTTTGGATACTAACCTTTTATTGGATATGTAAGTTGCAAATATCTTCTCCCATTCAGTAGGTTTTCTTTTAGTTTTGTTTATTGTTCTCTTTCCTGTACAGGAGCTTTTTATTTTGATATAGTTCCAGTAGTGTATTTTTCCTCTTATTTTCCTTGACTCAGGAGACCTATCTAGAAAACTGTTGTCAAAGGAATTACTACTGCCTGTGCCCTCTACTAGGATTTTTGTGGTTCCAACTCTTACATTTAAGTCTTTAATCCACTTTGAGTTTATTATTTTGTATAGTGCAAGAAAATAGTCCAGTTTTATTCTTTGGCATGTAACTGTCCATTTTTTCCCAATACCATTTGTTGAATAAAGTGTCGTTTCCCTATTGCATATTTTTGCCTCTTTTGTCAAAGATTTATTGACCATTAAATCATATGTTTATTTTTGGGCTTTCTAACCTGTTCATCAATATGTCTATCTTGGTACTAGTATCTTAGTATTTTTATTACTGCAGCTTTGTTGTTTAACTTGAAGAATGGGAACGTGACACCTCTAGCTTTGTTTTTGCATTTTCAAGATCGCTTTATCTATTCAGGGTCTTTTGTATTTCCACACAAATTTTAGGATTATTTTACCTAATTCTGTAAAGAATGCTGTTAGTATTTTAGAAGAGATTGCATTAAATCTGTCAATTTCTTTGGGTAGAATGTAAATTTTAACAGTATTTTTCTTGTAACCCATGAGTATTGGATAACTTTCGATTTGTTTGTGTTCTCTTCAATTATTTCATTCCTGTTTTATAGTTTTTAGAGTACAGGTATTTCACTTCCTAAGTTGATTCCTAGGCATTTTATTATGTTTGATGCAGTTGTAAATGGGATTATTTTTCTAAATTCTCTTTCTGTTGCTTTATTATTGATATATAGAAAAACATTTGATTTCTGTACATTGATTTTGTATCCTGTCACCTTTGTAAATTTGTTTATTAGTCGTAGCACTTTTGTGTTTTTGTGTGTGTGTGAGTGTGTGTAGTCTTTAGGGTTTTCTATATATAGTGTCATGTCATCTGCAAATAGTAAGATGTTTTCCTTATTGTTTTTACCAATTTGGATGTCTTTATTATTTTTTCTTGACTTCCAGTTTTATGTTGAATAAAAGCAGTGAGAATGGATATCCTTGTATTGTTCCTGATCTCCATTTTTTACCATTTTTCACCATTGAATATGATGTTATCTGTGGGTGTGACATACATGGCCATTATTATGTTGAGGTATGTTCCCTGTAAAACTACTTTGTAAGGGTTCTTAACATGAAATGATACTGTATTTTGCCAGTGTTTTTTCTGCATCTATTGAAATGATCATATGTTTTTCATTCTTTATATTATTGGTTTGATGGATAACATTGATTGATTTGCAGATATTGAACCACACTTACATCCTGGGAATAAATTCCACTTGATCATGTTGTGATTATCTTAGTGTATTGTTGGATTCAGTTTATTAATATTTTGTTGAGAATTTTTTCCTCTATGTTTATCAGATATTGGCATGTAGTTCTCTCTCTCTCTCTTTTTTTTTTTTTTGTAGTGTCTTTTTCTAGTTTTGGTATCAACGTGATCCTGGCCTTGTAGAATGAATTTGGTAGTTTTCTCTCCTCTTCTAATTTTTCAAAAAGTTTCAGAATGACAGGTATTACATATTCTTTAAATGTTTGGTAGAATTCACCTGTGAAGATATCTGGTCCTGGAATTTTGTTTGTTGGAAGTTTTTTGTTTTTTGTTTTCATTTTTTTGCATTTGTATTCAAATTCCAGTTAACATACAATTTAATATTAGTTTCAGGTGTACAATTTAGTGACTCAATATTTCCATACAATACCTGGTACTCATCGCAACAAGTGCACTCCTTAATCCCCTCACTTACTTAACCCATCTCCCTGCCAACCTCCCCGTGGTAACCATCAGTTTGTTCTCTATAGTTAAAATTCTATTTCTTAGTATGTCTCATTCTCTCTCTCTCTGTCTCTGTCTCTGTATCTCTTTTGTTGTGAGTTTTTTCATTACTGATTCAATTGCATTGCTGGTAACTGGTCTTTTTATTTTTTTTATTACTTTATGATTGAGTTTTGTGACTTTATATGTTTCTACAAATTTATCCATTTCTTCTAGGCTGCCCAATTTGTTACCATATAATTTTTCAAAATATTTTTTTATAATTCTTTGTATTTCTGTGGTGCCAATTGTCATTTCTACTCTTTAATGTCTGATTATCTTTATTTGTGTCCTCTTTCTCTTTTTTTATTAATCTGGCTAAAGGTTTGTCAATTTTGTTGATCTTTCCAAAGAAACAGCTTCTGGTTTCATGGGCTCCTCTATTGTTGCTTTTTATTGTCTATTTTGTTTATCTCTGCTCTGTTATTTATTATTTCCTTCCATCTACTGACTATGGGTTTTGTTTGTTCTTCCTTTTCAAACTCCTTTAGGTGTAATGTTAGGTTGTGTATTTGAGATGTTTCTTGCTTCTTTATATAGGCATGTACTGCTATAAACTTACATCATAAAACTACTTTTGTTACATTCTAAAGATTTTGGACCAATGCGTTTTCATTTTCATTTCTCTTCAAGTATTTTTTTTTTTCATTTCCTCTTTGCTTTCTTGATTGAGCTATTCATTGTTTAGTAGTATATTATTTGATCTCTATGTATTTGTGCTTCTTTGATTTTTTTTTTGTGGTTGATTTTTAGTTTCATAGCTTTTTGGTCAGAAAAAAATTTAAGATATGATTTAGGCCTTTTTACATTTGTTGATATTTGTTTTCTGTCATAATATGTGATCTATTCTGTAGAATGTTCCATATGCATGTGAAAACAGTAGATTTTCTATTGTTTTAGGATGGAGTGTTCTGAGTATATTTGTTAAAACTATCTAGTCCAAAAATCATTCAGACCTACTCTTTTCTTGCTGATTTTCTGTCTGGAAAATCTGTCCATTGATGTAAGTGTGGGGTTAAAGTCCCCTAATATAATTGTATTACTATTAATTATTTCCTTTATATTTGTTATTAACTTTGAAATATTTGGGTGCTTCATATTGGATGCATCAATATTTACAATTATTATATCTCATGGTTGTATTGTTTCCATTATTATTATATATTGTCTTTCTATGTTTCTCGTTCCATCTTTGTTTTAAAATTTATTTTGTGTGATACAAGTATTGCTGCCTTGGTTTTCTTTTCACATCCCTTTGGATTACAAATGTATCTCCATTCCTTCACTTTCAATCTGCATGCTCCTTTATGTCTGAAAAGAGTCTCTTGTAAGTAGCATATATATGGATCATGTTTTTTTATTGATTCCATCACCGTGTTTGTTTTTACAGATAAATTAATCCTTTTATATTCAAAAGAATTATCGATAGGTATAATTTATTGCTATTTTGTTATTTTTATGATTGTTTATATAGTTGTTCTCTGCTCCATTTTTTCCATTTTTTTCTCTTACTCTCTTCTTTCACAATTTGTGATTGTTTATGTAGTTGTTCTCTGTTCCTTTTTTTCCCTCTTGCTCTCTTCTCTCACAATTGTGTTGCTTTCTTTATTGATATACTGATATCCACAGGTGGCTCTGTGTTTCTTGAGGCACAGGGAAGGGATATGGCCTTCCTTTTTGTTCCTGGAGATATATGTCCTTGAACACTACCTCTCAGGGATGTGCTCTGTGAAGATCAAATAATCTCCTACTGTGCATCCAAGGCACTCTTCAGATCACTGTTTCCACATTGTCTGCCCCCAAGTTGTTTGTCTGCTTTTTCTCAAGTAGCAGCAAAGTGCCTTCTGGGATCTATTTCAGACAAGCATCCTGACCTTTAAAACTCCAAATTTTAAGCCCTGATATTTGCCAGAACTCACAAAATCAGCCTCTCTCATTTTCCAAGCCAATGGCTTTGGGGAAATGTTCCTCTTGTGCATTCCCTCTGCAATCTTCTCTCTTGCCCTTCTCTGTGACCATGGCTCCCTTCCCTCAGCAGTGCCTGTGATCTGTTTCTCTTCTAAACCACATTTCCACACTTTCCACCTTCTTGTATGTGGTCTCTTCTCTCCTTTTCAGTGTGGAATTTGTTATGTGAGACTTCAAGTACATTTTTCCGGTGTTTAGGATTATTTGATAGTTATCTAGTTGTGTTTCTGGGATGAGGTGAGACTAGGGTCCTCAGAAATAAAATTTAGGGATCATCACTTACAAATAACACCTAGTGCTCATCACAACAAGTATCCTCCTTAATGGCCCTCACCACTTTAGCACTTCCACCCCCCCCAACACCCCATCAGAAACATTTAGTTTGTTCTCTGTATTTCAGTCTCTTGAAGCACATGGATGGCTCATTCAGTTAAGTGTCTGACTTTGGCTCAGGTCATGGTCTCACAGTCCGTGGGTTTGAGCCCCGTGTCAGGCTCTGTGCTGACAGCTCAGATCCTGGAGTGTGCTTTTGATTCTGTTTGTCTGTCTTTCTCAAAAATAAATAAAAATGTAAAAAAAAAATAAAAGGAGTCTCTTATGATTTGTCTCCCTCTCTAATTATATTATTTTTGCTTCCCTTCCCTTATGTTCATCTGTTTCATACCTTAAATTCCACATATGAGTGAAATCATATATTTGTCTTTCCATGACTGACTTATTTTGCTTAGCATAATACACTCTATTTTCATCCACATTGTTGCAAATGGCAAGATTTCATTTTTTATGATCACTGAGTAATACTCCATTGTATATATATACCGTATGGTTTTTTTTTTATTCATTCATTGGCCAATGTACATTTGGGCTCCTTCCAAATTTGGCTATTATTGATAGTGCTTCTATAAACATTGTGATGCATGTACCCCTTCCAGTCGGTACTCCTGTATCCGTTGGATAGATACATAGTAGTGCAATTGCTGGGTTTTGGGGTAGTTTTATTTTTAATTTTTTGAGAAGCCTCCATAACTGCTTTCCAGAGTGACTGCACCAGTTTGCATTCCCACCAGCAGTGCGAAAGTGTTCGTCTTTCTCTGCATCTTGGTCAATATCTCTTATTGCCTAAATTGTAAATTTTGGTCATTCTGACAGTATGAGGTGGTATATAATTTGGTTTTGATTTGTATTTCCCTGATGATGAGTGATATTGAGCATTTTTTCATGTGTCTGTTAGCCATCTGGATTTTTTTCCTTGTAATAGCGTCTATTGATGGGTTTTCCCCATTTCTTCACGGTTTTATTTGTATTTTGGGGGGTTGTTGAGTTTGGTAAGTTCTTTTGGATTTTGGATACTAACCCTTTATCTGATATGTCATTTTAAAATACCTTCTCCCATTCTGTTGGTTGCCTTTTAGTTTTGATGATTGTTTCCTCCACCATGCAGAAACTTTTTATCTTGATAAGGTCCCAATTGTTAATTTTTGTTTTTCTTTCCCTTTTCTATGGAGACTTGTCTGGTAAGAAGTTGCTGCAGCCACGGTCAAAGAGGTTGTTGCCTGTTTTCTCCCTTAGGATTTTGATAGCTTCCCATATTACATTTAGGTCTTTCAACCATTTTGAGTTTATTTTTCTGTATGATTTAAGAAAGTGGTCCAGATTCATTCTTCTGCATGTCACTATCCAGTTTTCCCAACCCCATTTGCTGAAGAGGCTGTCTTTTTTCCATTGGATATTCTTTCTAGCTTTGTCAAAGATTAGTTGGCCATATATTTGTGGGTCCAGTTCTGGGTTCTCTATTCTTTTCCATTGATCCATGTGTCTGTTCTGGTGCCAGTACAGATTTATAATACAGCTTGAAGTCCCGAATTGTGATGCCTCCAGCAGTGGTTACGTTTTTCAGGATTGCATTGGCTATTCAGGGTCTTTTCTCATTCCATACAAATTTTAGGATAGTTTGTTCTAGCTCTGTGAAGAATGCTGGCGTTATTTTCATAGAAATTGCATTGAATGTGTAGATTTCGTTGGGTATATCTTCATTTTAACAATATTTCTTCTTTCATTCCATGAACATGGAAAGTTCTTCCATTTTTTTTGTGTGTGTCTTCAATTTCGTTCGTAATATTCCTATAGTTTTCAATGTATAGTTTTTTCACCTTTTTGGTTAGGTTTATTCCTAGGTATTTTATGGTTTTTGGTGCAACTGTAAATGGTCTTTCTGCTGCTTCATTATTTGTGTATAGAAATTCAACTAATTTCTGTACATAGATTTTATATCATGCAACATTGCTGAATTCATGGATCAGTTCTAGCAGTTTTTTGGTGGAATATGTTGGGTTTTCCTCATGGAGTATCATGTTGTCTAAGAAGAATGAAAGTTTGACTTATTCCCTGCCAATCTGGATGCCTTTTATTTCTTTGTGTTTTCTGATTGCTGAAGCTAGGATTTCCAGTAACGTGTTTAATAACAGTGGTGAGAGTGGACATACCTGTCGTGTTCCTGACCTTAGAAAGAAAGCTCTCAGTTTTTCCCCTTGAGGATGATATTAGCTGTGGGTCTTTCATATATAGACTTTATGATCTTGAGGTATGATCCTTTTATCCCTAGTTTCTTGACAGATTTATCAAGAAAGGATGCTGTATTTTGTCAAATGTTTTTTTTTTTCAGAATCTCTTGAGAAGATCATGTGATTCTTATCCTTTCTTTTGTTAATGTGATGTATCACATTGATTGATTTACAGATATTGAACCAGCCCTACATCCCAGGAATAAATCCCTCTTGATCGTGATGAATAATTCTTTCAATGTATTGTTGGATCTAGTTTGAGAGTATGTTGTTGAGAATTTTTGCATCCATGTTCATATGGGAAATTGATCTGTAGTTCTTTTTAGTGGGATCTTTGGTTTTGAAATGAAGGTAATGCTGGCCTTGCAGAATGAGTTTGGACTTTTTTCTTCCATTTCTATTTTTGGAAACAGCTTCAAAAAATAAGTGTTAACTCTTATTTAATTGTCTGGTAGAATTCCCTGGAAAAGCCATCTGGCCCTGGACTCTTGTTTTTTGGGGAGATTTTTGATTACTAATTCTATTTCTTTATTTGTTATGGGTCTGTTAAAATTTTCTATTTCTTCCTGTTTAGGTTTTGTAGCTTTTTTTGTTTCTACAAATTTGTCCATTTCTTTCAGAATGCCAAATTTGTTGGCAAGTAATTGTTCATAATATTCTCTTATTGTTTCTATTTCTGCAGTGTTGGTTGTGTTCTCTCCTCTTTCATTTGTGATTTTATTTATTTAGGTCCTTTCCTTTTTCATTTTGATCAATATGGCTAGTGGTTTATCAAATGTGTTAATTATTTTAAAGTACCATTTCCTGGTATCATTAATCTGTTCTACATTTTTTAAAATTTATGCTCTAATCTTTATTATTTCCAGTCTTCTGCTGGTTTTGGGCTTTATTTGTTTTATTTCTTTCTCCAGCTATTTTAGGTGTAAGTTTAGGTTGTGTATTTGAGACCTTCTGTAAGAAGGCTTGGATGCGTTATACTTCCCTCTTATAAGAGCCTTTGTTGCGTCCTGGAGGTTTTGGGCTGTCATGTTTTCATTTTCATTGTGTTCCATGTACTTTTAAATTCCCTCTTTAATTTATCATTTAACCCATTCATTCTTTAATAGGATGTTCTTCAATCCAAGTATTTATTGTCTTTCCAGATTTTTTTCTTGTGGTTGATTTCAAGTTTCATAGCATTGTGGTCTGAAAATATGCACGGTATGAGCTCGATTTTTTTGTACTTGCTGAGGGCTGATTTGTGTCCCATTATGTGGTCTAGTCTGGAGAATGTTCCATGTTTACTGGTGAAGAATGTGTATTCTGCTTCCTTAGGATGTAATGTTCTGAATGTATCTGTTAAGTCCTTCTGATCAAGTGTGTCACTCAAAGCCATTGTGTCCTTATTGATTTTCTGCTTAGATAATGTATTTATTGCTATAAGTGGGGTGATGAAGTCCCCTACTATTATGATATTATTACCAGTGAGTTTATTTATGTTTGTTATTAATTGATTTGTATACTTTTGTGCTCCCACATTGTGCCAATTCAAGAAACACAGGTAACTCCCACTAGATTCAACAAAAAACAATCATCACAAAGGCATATTATAGACAAATTCACAGTACACACAAAGAAAAAATTATGAAAGGAGTAAAGAAAAAGAAGTCCTTAACCTATAAGGGAAGCCAGATCAGGTTTGCAGCAGAATTATCCACAGAAACTTGGAAAACCAGTAAAGTGTGACAGGATATATTCAATGTGATGAGTTGAAAAAATATGCAGCCAAGAATTCTTTATCCAGAAAGGCTATAATTCAAAATAGAAGGAGAGATATTTTCCCAAAGAAAAACTAAGTTTTTCAGGGAGTTCATGACCACTAAACCAGCCTTGCAAAAAAAAAAAATAAGGGAAACCCTTTGAGTGGAGAAAAGACAAAACAAAACAAAAAAGACAAAAATCAACAAAGACTAGAAAGGAGCACATAACATGACCAGAAACACCAACTCAACAGGCAACCCAATGGCACTAAATTTCATATCTTTCAATACTTTAAATGTCAATGGACTAAACGCTCCAATCAAAAGACATAGGGTATCAGAACGGATAAGAAAACAAGACCCATGTATATGCTGCTTACAAAAGACTCACTTTAGACATAAAGACACCTGCAGGTTGAAAGGAAGGGAATGGAGAACTATCATACTTATATGATAGTCATACTTATGTAAGGCAAACTAGATTTTAAAATAAAGACTTTAACAAAAAATGAAAAAATATTTTCTTTTTAAAACAATTCCCCAGTAGGGAGCCAAATTTAAATGTCCCAAAGGCTTTCAGAAAGTTCTGAATGTCTTTATGCCCCAAACATCTTTCTGGACCTATGGGCACCACTCTAGGGACTCAGCATCTCCCCAGAGCTTGTTCTACCTCCCAGGGACAATCACCCTTTTATGACTCAGATAATCCACCAGGAAAAAGGCAATAACCAGACACTGTTGTCTCTATTAGACACAGGAGGCCAAGTCACAGCAACTTGTCAGTTCCTTAAGGGAATCTTATACAGCTTACAAGGCATAGTAGGTAAGACTGTAAAGGGAGTACAAATTAAACTAGGTATGTTTATTGTCATCATATTTCTAAAACAGTTGCTAATAGCGGTGCCCTCCAACTCTACCTTTTCCTATTTTGGGTGTGAATACCCCCACCCTGCAATATGCTTCATAGAGTAAACATGAATTCCTGTTTTTTCTCATGAGAGTTGCCAAATGGGAACTTGACCAATTGTCTCTTCCAGGGAAAAATAACAAATACACCACAGTATAGGCTGAAGAAAGGTACAAAGGGTCTTCAGCTCATCATTAGAGATATGCCAGACACTGGGGTCATGAAGTTCACTAACTCATCATTTAATATCCCTATCTGGCCAATATTCATACTGGCCACCAACAAATGGGGGTTAATAATTGCCTATCAAAACTTAATTACACAGGTTTCTGCCATTAAGTCTCTGATCCTAATATTATAGAGATGATAGATGATATCCAAAAGGCTCAGGGCCCTTATATGGCCCCTATGCTGTCTTAGCCAACATGTTCCATTCATTCTCAGTAACTGAAGACTCACTAAGTCCTGATAAACTGAAAATTCACTTCAAATTTAATGAGTGTTTACACTTTTGAGGGCACTCAGTATACCTTTATTTGGCTGCCCATCTGTTATCTAAAAAACTCTGCCATTGTACATAACATATGCATACAAGATGTAAATTCACTCAAACTAATCCACTGCCATCTTTGGCATTACATACATGACATTCTACTATGAAGAACCCTCCAAGGATGCCATCCAGAAAGACTTGCACCTAATAACACATTTACAGCAGATAGGATGAGACATTAACTCCTATAAAGCCCAAGAACAAGCCACTTTTGTCAAGCCTCATGGAATAATGTGGTCACCTAAGGGATAAGGAATTCTTCTTGCCATAAAACATCAACTCCTTACAATCAAGTTTTTCCCTACACTATGACAGAGATGACATAGTATTTGTTTTATTCACCTTTTGGAGGTAACACATTCCACATATATCCTTTCTACTTAGGCCTATTTATGCCATTATATGAAAATTAGCTTCTTTCCATTGGGAAGAACCTCAACGAACTGCCTTATCACAGCTGACTTATTGGGCTATGATGCAGGCCTTGCCTTAATCCCTCCAAGCTCATATTTCCAAGTCAAATCACTAGTAATGTCTTATTGCACCTTGTAGAGTGTCTGTGCTAAGAAGGCATGGTTCTACATGAATGTTTATAGGGTTCTTGACCAAACATCTGCCCCAAACAGTAGCCCAGAACATACCACTCAACTCAAATCTTGGCAGTTCATGGCACTATTTTAGAGATAGAGGCATTAAAGGCACATGTCTCATACTGCTTCACACATAAGTACCCATAATGTCTTGGGTCAGGAATTCAACTCAGCAAAGGCTCAGCATGGATACTGAGGTGTCAATGTAAATTTAAATTGGTACCTTGAGGAAAGGGTGAAACCTGATGTCAAGGTCCTTTCCAAATTACGGGTAAATATAGCTTCTCTCTTGTTCAACCACTTGCCCACTTAAATGGAGGTGAAACCAGTGGAATGCCCACTGCCAACGCCTCTAGCCACCATTCATGCAATACAGTCCACTGGAAGACCACAACATATCATCTTGCTAGTGGCATATCCCTAGTTGAGGAGGGCTTTCACAGCTTGGCCCAACTGGCATAATTGGTGATGTGTATTGGGTCTACAATAGGACTGATAAAGACACCTCCAGATTGAAAGTGAAGGGTTTGAGAACAACCTTTATCATGGTAATGGATGTAAAAAGAAAGCCAGAGTAGCAATATTATTATACAAACTAGATTTTAATCCAGAGACTGTAACAAGGGATGAAAATCACTATATAATAATAAAGGAGTCTATTAAGAAAATCTAACAATTGTAAATAATAATTACCCTACTTGGAAGCACATAAATACACAAAAGAATTAAGAACAAATACACAGGAACATACTGATAATAATATAATAATATTAGGGGGCTTTAATACCCCAATACGGAAATGCACAGATATCTAAGCAGAAAATTTAAAAAAAGAAACAATGGCTTTGAATGACACACTGAACCAGATGGACTTCATGGATATATTCAGAACATTTCATCCTAAGGCAACAGAATACACATTGTTTTCCAGTGCACATGAGACAGTCTCTAGAATAGATCACATACTAGGTCACAAAGCAGGCCTCAACAAGCACAAAATGATTGAAATCTTACCATACATATTTTCAGACCACAAAACTATGAAATGTGAAGTCAATCACAAGAAAACATTTGGAAAGACCACAAATATATGGAGGTGAGAGAACACCCTACTAAAGAATGCATGGTTCTACCAGGAAATTAAAGAAGAAATTTTTAAAAATATATGGAAGTAAATGAAAATGGAAACACATGGGTCAAATACCTTTGGGATGCAGCAAAGTGGTCCTAAGAGGGAAATATATAGAAATACAGGCCTATATCAAGAAGCAAGAAAAATCTCAAATTAGCAACTTAACCTTACACCTAAAGGAGCTAGGAAAAGAAACACCAAATGAAGCCTAAAGCCAGAAGAAGATGGGGAAGAATAAATATTTGAGCATAAATAAATGATATATGAATAAAGGGTGAAAAAAGTATAACAAATCAATGAACTGAGGTGAAGGTTTTTGAAATAATTAATAAAATTACCAGACTTATCAGAAGTAAAAGAGAAAGGACCCAAATAAATAAAAACACGAATGAGGGAAGATAGATCACAACCAACACCACAGACATACAGTTATAAGTTAATATTACAAAAAAATTATGTGCCAACATATTGGGCAACCTGGAAACAATAGATACATTTCTAGAAATATATGAACTATGAAAAACAGGAATAGGAAAAAAATATAAAATTTGAACAGAAACAGCAAAGAAATTGAATCACTAATCAAAAATCTCCTAAAAAATAAAAGTCCAGGGCCACATGGCTTCCCAGGGAAAATTCACCAGACATTTAAAGAAGAGTTAATACATAGTCTTCTGAAAATATTCCAAAAAAAAAAAAAAAAACAGAAAGGGAAGACAAACTTCCAAACTTATTCTACAAGGACAGCATTATTCTGATTGCAAAACCAGAAAAAGTCTCCACTAAGAAAGAGAATTGCAGGTCAACACATGGATGCAAAAATTCTCAACAAAATACTAGTAAATCAAATCCAATAGTACATTAAAGGAATAATTCACCACAGCCAAGTGGGATTTATTCCTGGCCTGCAAGTTTAATTCAATATTCACAAATCAATCAATCAATTATATACACCATAGTAGTAAAAGAAAGGATAAGAACCATATGATCCTTTAAATAGATGCAGAAAAAAGCATTTGACAAAATGCAGCATCCATTCTTGATAAAAAATTTCAACACAGTACACCAACATTTTAAAGGCCATATATGAATGACTACAGCTAATATGATCCTCAATGGGGAAAAACTGAGAACATTTCTTCTATGGTGAGGAACAAGACAGGGATGTCCACTCCCACCTAGTACCTAGCCTCAACAATCAGAAAACACAATGAAATAAAAGGTATATAAATTGGCAAGGAGGAAATAAAACTTTCATTATTTGCAGACAACATGATACTCTATATATAAAACCTGAAGGTTTTGTTCAAACTGATACATACATTCAGTAAAGTCACAGGTTACAAAATCAACGTACAGAAATATGCTACATTTCCATACACCAACAATGAAGCAGCAGAAATAGAAATCAAGGAGTCAATCCCATTTACAATTGTACCAAATCCCATCAGGTACCTAAGAATAAACCTAAACAAATACTTAAAAGATCTGTACTCTGAAAACTATAGAACACCTAGGAAAAAATTGAAGATGACATACAGAAATTAAAAAAAAATTCTATGCTCATGGATTGGAAGAACAAATATCATTAAAATGTCTATAGTACCCAAAGAAATTTACACATTTAATGTAATCCCTATCAAAAGAAAACCAGCATTTTTCACAGAACTAGAACAAACAATCCTAAAATGTGTATGTAACCACAAAAGACCCCTAATAGAAAAAAACAATCTTGAAAAACAAAAGAAAAGCAGGAGGTGTAAATAAAAATTCTGTACTTCAAGTTCTATTACAAAGGTGTGGTCATCAATACAGTAATGTACTAGCACATACACAGAAGCAGAAATCAATTGAACAGAATAAAAACCCAGAAATGAACCTACAACTATATGGTCAACTAATCTTTGACAAAAGAGGAAAGAATATCCGGTGGAAAAACGATAATCTCTTCAACAAATGGTGTTGGAAAAAGTGCACAGCAACATGCAAGAGTGAAACAGGATTGCTTTCTCACATCATAGACAAAATTAAATTCAAAATGGAGATAAGAACTAAATGTGAGACAAGAAATCATCAAAATCTTTTAGAACACAGGCAACAATCTCTTTGACATCAGTCATAGCAACTTCTTCCTAGGTGTGTCTCTGGAGGCAAGGGAAACAAAAGCAAAAATGAACTATTGCGACTGCATCAATATAAAAAGCTTCTTCACAGCAAAGGAAACCATCAACAAAAACTGAGAGACAACCTTCAGAATGGGAGAAGATATTTGCAAATGACATATCTGTTAAAGGGTTACTATCCACAATCTATAAAGAATTCATCAAACTCAACACCCAAAAAGCATAATCCAGTAAAGGAATAGGCAGATGAAATGAATAAACATTTTTCCAAAGGAAATATATAGATGACCAAAAGACACAAAAAAGACATTCAATATCAGTGATCATCTGGGAAATTAAAATAAAAATTACAATGTGATATCATCTCACACTTGTCAGAATGGGTAAAATTAACAACACAGGAAACAACAGATGTTGGCAAGGATGTGAAGAAATGAGAACCCTTTTATACTGCTGATGAGAGTTCAAACGGGTACAGCTGCTCTGGAAAACAGTGTCAAGGTTCCTCAAAAAATTAAAAATAAAACTACTCTATGATTCAGCAATATCATTGCTAGGAATTTACCCAAATGGTACAGGAGTGCTGGTACATAGGGGCACATGAATCCCAATGTTTATAGCAGCACTTTCAACAATAGCCAAATTATGGAAGGAGCGTAAATGTCCATCAACTGACAAATAGATAAAGAAGATATGGTTTATACACACAATGGAATACTACTTGGCAATGAGAAAGAATAAAATCTGGCCATTTGCAGCAACGTGGATGGAACTGGAGGGTATTATGCTAAGTAAAATAAGTCAGTCAGAGAAAGACAGATACCATATGTTTTAACTCATTTGTGGATCTTGAGAAACTTAGGCCATGGGGGAGGTGAAGAGGGAAAAAGTTACAGAGAGGGAGGAAGGCAAACCATAAGAGACTCTTGGATACCGAGATCAAACTGAGGGTTGATGGGGGGGGGGGAGAGGGGAAAGTGGGTGATGGGCACTGAGGAGTGCACTTATTGGGATGAATACTGGGTGTTGTATGGAACCCAATTTGACAATAAACTATATTATAAAAAATAGTAATAAATAAATAAAAAGAGAAAACAAAAACAATCACACCTACAAGGGCATGAAAAATGATAAAATACGTAGGGATAAAGATTGTACCTGAACAAGTAAAAATCTGAACAGACTGTAAAAAAAAAAAATCTTGTTGGAGGGGTGTCTGGGTGGCTCAGTCAGTTAAGCCTCTGACTTCGGCTCAGGTCATGGTCTCACGGTTTGTGAGTTCGGGCCCTGCGTTGGGCTCTGTGCTGAGAGCTCGGAGCCTGGAGCCTGCTTCGGATTCTGTGTCTCCCTCTCTCTCTGACCCTCCCCCATTCATGCTCTGTCTCTCTCTGTCTCAAAAAATAAATAAACGTTAAAAAAATTAAAAAAAAATCAAAATCTTGTTGGATTAATAAGAGAGGGGAAGTCACATGGCAAGCGGTTGCCTTCAAGATTAGAGAGACAGTTAACTACAGAGTCCCAGTTTACCAGAGCAGAAACTCATGAGAGGAAAATGTGGAGGGGAATAGTACCTGGTTAAGAAAATATGAACTAAAGTTGACCAATTGTTAAAAGCTCAGTGCAGACAGGGGCACCTGGGTGACTCAGTTTGTTCAGCATTCAACTCCCGGTTTAGGGCGTGGGTCATGATCTCATAGTTTGTGAGTTCAAGCTCCACTTCTGGCTCTGTGCTGATAGTGTGGATCCTACTTGAGATTCTCTCTCCCCCTCTCTCTGACCTCTCCCCTCCAATGCTTATCCTTTCTCTCTCAAAATAAATTAATAAACTTTAAAAAAAAGCTCAGTGCAGACAATTCTGAGAATAAAAAGTAAAAGGAGACACAGTCATTGGAGGGATACATATAGTATTGTGAAGTTTATCTCTAATAATACAACCAAGCTCCCAGAATAAATATAGGAGAAAAACCCGTGGGTTTCTGGCAGGAAGAGGGGAAAGGAACCATTTTGAAATATACCATAACACTCTGTTGTTCTTAGCAATGTCTGTCCTAAGGGGGAGTAGTTAAAAAAGCTTAGTTTAGGAAGAGTTAAGATGGGGGAGAAGCAGGGACACTAGGATTTCCGTCATCCCCCAAACATAGCTTTATTGAGGTCAGATCACTTGGAACACCCAAGAATCACTCTGTGGAGTGACAGAAAGATCTCCAGAGGTGGAGGGAGACAGCTTGGTGGGATCAAGGTGCGTGCATATGAATTGGAGGAAATAAAATGGTGTAGGCAAGGAGGGGAGGGAACCCCTTCTGCAGATAGACAAAAGGGTGAGAAAGACAGAGAGGTTTGGAATTGTGGTATTGAGTTAGTACAAGAAGAAAACGTCTCTGGACCACTCAATGGGGAATGAAAACTATGGAGAGTGCCAGTTTGTACTTTGCAAATATTACTAGGAGCTGAAAATCCAAGTTTTCAAAAGTGTGTGACTTTCTCAGGACTTAATCCACAGCTATGTAAGCATGTTTGGAGGGAAGGAGCCCACCCTGGGACACAGTAGAGATCTCAGGGGCACACTGGGAGAGAACATCCCCCTTCCTCAAGTACTGTGGGAAGAGGGTTTATTGCCTAGCAAAGGACAAAAGACCATACAGACTCCAACCAAAGGCTTTTTATTGGTAGGGCTGAGTGGGGATATACCAGAACAGAGTTGACCTGGTGTAGGGCCCTCCAAGACATTGGGTATGAATCTTAGCTGAGCACCTAGGAAGCATGGGAGAACTGTGGAGCATGGAAAGCCAACTTCCTGCACTATTCTTTAAAGGTTGCCTGAACAACATGATTCGAGAACCAGTCTGGACAGAAGACATTGTTGTGCCACCATTTTTTTTCCAATATGATGGGACTTCAGGGAGTAGCACAGTGGCTTCCAGTGGAGGCGGGACCTGCTTACATCAAATCCCACCCCTCCATGCCTGGCAACTGCTTATCTACTGGAACAAGACTGGCCCAAGGCAGCCTCTCCTCCAGACCAGCATAATCACCAGTCCCAGGCACCAATAGACAACAGTTTTGTGGTTTGTGTTTTTACCTGTTAGACTGCTGTCTGTCTGTCTATTTGTAGGTTTGTCTGTTCTACTCTTTTCTTCTTACCTTCTTTTTTTTTTTTTGGAATTAGGTTCATAGTTTTTTATTTGTTTTTGGTCAATTCATATCTATGTATCTATATAGATATAAATAGATAGATATAGCTATATAGATAGTTTGCTTGTTTGCTGTTTTGTTTTGTTTGTTTGTTTAATCAGGCATTTATATTCTATTCTTTTTTTTTTTTACATTTTTTCTACATCTCATTTATTTTCCTCTCTCTCTCTCTGGATAAAGATATAGTTTTTTGATTCCCTGATTAGTCTCTTTCTTCGCCCCTTTAATTTTTATCTTACTATGGGGTTAGGATTCCCCTTCTTTACTTTTTTTCCAGGGTTACTTCAATGAAAAAAATCAAAGTACACCTGATAGAAGGTCCAAACACTCCACCACTATAAGCAAGGAGGAAATCTGCAGAGGACTGACCAGTGTGATAGAGCAGCCCAAATGCAACAAAGTCCATGCAACAAACTCCAAAAACACTTTTTGTAGTGCTAGGCCCTGGACAGTGTACTCACAGATACAGGACACATAACAAGCAATGAAAATATGTAAAAGTCAGAAACCTATCCAAAATGATGACATGGAAGAATTCTCCTCAAAAGAAAATCCAGGAAGAAATGACATCCAGAGAATTGCTTAAAACAGATATAAACAATATATCTGAACAAGAATTTAGAAAATTACAATGATAAGACTAATAGCTGGGTTGAAAGGAAAACATAGAAGACAACAGAGAATCTATTGCTGCAGAGATCAAAGACCTAAGAAATAGTCACAGTGAATTAATAAATGCTATAAATGAGATGCACAATAAACTATATACAATACAGTGAGAATAGAAGAAGAAAAGGAGAGAATCAGTGAAATAGAAGAAAAAATTATGGAAAAAGATGAAGATATAAAAAAAAAGGAAAGGAAATTAGTAGATCATGAGGGGAGAAAGAGTGAACTAAGTGATTCTAGGAAACAAGTAATATCTGTATTATAGGAGTTCCAGAAGAAGAAGAGTTAGATTGAGGGGCAGAAGATTTATTTGTAGAAATTATTGCTGAGAACTTCCTAATCTTTGGAATGAAATAAGCATCCAAGTCCAAGAGAAGCAAAGAACTTCCTTCCAACACATCAAAAACAGGATAATGCCATGACATATCATAGTGAAACTGGAAAAATATAAAGATAAAGAGAGAATTCTGAAAGCAGCTAGGAACAAATGGGCCTTAACCTACAAGAGCGTATACATAAGGGTAGTAACAGACTTGTCCACTGAAACTTGGTAGGCCATAAAAGAGTGGCAAGAAATATTCAATGTGCTGAATAGGAAAAATATGCAGCCAAGAATCCTTTATCCAACAAGGCTATCATTCAGATAGAAGAATAGATACAGGCTTTCCCAGACAAACAAAAACTAAATGAGTTCATGACCACTAAGCCAGCCCTGCAGGAGATCCTAAGGGGACTCTGTGAGTGGAAAGCAACAAAGACTATGAAAGACCAGAGACATCACCACAACCCAAAAACCCACACATAACACAATGGCACTAAATCCATATCTGTCAATATTCACTCTGAAGGTAAATAGACTAAATTCCCCAATCAAAAGACATAGGGTACCAGAATAGATTTAAAAAATTAAAAAAAAAAGAACAAGATCCATCTATATGTTGTCTAAAAGAAACTCATTTTAGACCTGAGGACACCTGCAGATTGAAAGTGAGGGGATGGAGAATCATATATAATGCTACTGGACATCAAAAGAAAGCCAGAGTAGCCATACTTATATCAGACAAACTAGATTTTAAAGCGAAGACTGTAACAAGAAATGAAGAAGGGGATTAATATCATAATTAAGCAGTCAATCCATCATGAAGGGTCAACAACTGCAAATGTTTATGCCGCCAACTTGGAATAACATAAATTAATCACAAACATAAACAAATGTATACAGAATAATACCATAATTGTAGGAGACTTGAATATTCCACTTATAGAAAGGGACAGATCATCTAGGTAGAAAATCACTAAGGAAAAACGTCTCTGCATGACACCTTGGACCAGACGGACTTAACAGATATATTCAGAAATTTTCCTTCTAAAGTATAAAAATACACATTTGTTTTGAGTATGCATGGAACATTCTCCAAAGTAGATCACATACTGGGTCACAAAACATCCCTCAACAAGTACAAAAACATTGAGATCATACTATGCATGATCACAATGATATGAAACTTGAAATCAACAACAAGAAAAAAAATATAGAAAGCTCCCATTACACCTAAAGGATCTAGAAAGGCAGAAGCAAAGAAAGCACAAGGCCAGAAGAAGAAAAGAAATAATAAAGATTGGAGCACAAATAAACAATATAGAATGAAAAAAATAATAGAACAGATCAATGAATCTAAAGAACTGTTTTTTTGAAAGAATAAACAACATTGGTAAACCCCTAACCAGACTTCTCAAAAATAAAAGAGAGGACCCAAATAGATAAAATCACGAAGGAAAGAGGAGAGATCACAACAAACACCAAAGAAATATAAACAATTATTAGAGAATGCTATGAAAAATTATATGCTAACAAACTGGACATTCTGGACAGAAGAAATGGACAAATTCCTAGATGCTCACACACTATCAAAACTCAAATGGGGAGAAATAGAAAATTTGAACAGTCCCATAACCAGCTAGGAAATTGAATCAGTTATCAAAAATCTCCCAAGAAATAAATGTCTGGGCCAGATGGTTTCCCAAGTGAATTCTGCCAGACATTTAAAGAAGAGATAATACCTACTCTTCTCAAACTGTTGCAAAAAATAAAAATGGAAGGAAAGTTTCCATACTCATTCTATGAAGCCAACATTGCCTTGATTCCAAAATCAGACAAGAACCCCACTAAAAAGAAAAACTACAGGCCAATATCCATGATGAACCTGGATCCAAAAATTCTCAACAAAATACAAGCAAATTGAATTCAACAGTACATTAAAAGAATTATTCACCATGATCAAGTGAGATTTATTTCTGGGCTTCAGGGCTAGTTCAATATTCACAAATCAATCCATGTGGTACATCACATTAACAGAAAAAAGGATAAGAACCATATGATCCTGTCAATAGATACAGAAAAATCATTTGACAAAATACAGCATCCATTTTTAATAAAAACCCTGAATAAAGTTGAGATAGAAGGGTCATATCTTGATATCATAAAGACCATATATGAAAGGCCCACAGATAATATAATCCTCAATAGGAAAAAAGTGAGAGCTTTCCCCCTGAGATCAGAAACACGACATGGATGTCCACTCTTACCACTTTTATTTAACATAGTGTTGAAAGTCCTAATCTTGGCAATCAGACAAAAAAACTGAAATAAAAGGCATACAAATTGACAAAGAAGTGAAACTTTCATTCTTCACAGATGACATGCTACTCTACATAGAAAACCCAAAAGACTACACCAAAAAACTGCTAGAGTTGAAACAGGAATTCAGGAAGATTTCAAAATTTAAAACCAAAGTACAGAAATTGGTTGCATTTCTATACATCAATAATGAAGCAACAGAAAAAGATATCAGAGAATCAATCCCATTTACAATTGCACCAAAACCCATAAAATACCTAGAAATAAACCTCACCAAAGAGTTAAAGATCTGTATGCTGAAAATTATAAAAAGGTTATTAATGACATTGAAGAAGACATAAAGAAATGTAAAAATATTCAATGTTCATGGATTGAAAGAACAAAAGTTTTTAAAATGTCGATACTACCCAAAGCAACTTACATTATTCAAAGCACTCCTAATAAAACAAAACAAAACAAAACAAAACAAAAAAACAGAATTCATCACAGAGCTCGAACAAATATTCCTGAAATTCTTATGAAACCGTATATAACCTGAATAGTCAAAGCAATCTTGAAAAAGAAAACCAAATCTGGAAGCATCACAATCCCAGACTTTATCCTGTATTACACAACTGTAATCATCAATACAGTTTGGTGTTGGCACAAAAACAGACACATAGACAAATGGAATAGAATAGAGAACCCAGAAATGGACCCACAAATATATGGCCAACAAATCTTTGACAAAGCTGTAAAGAGTATCCAATGGACAAAAGGTAGTCTCTTAACAAATGGTGCTGGGAAAACTAGACAGAAACATGCAAAAGAATGAAACTAGACCACTTTCTTACACCATATACAAAAATAAATTCAAAATGTATGAAATACCTAAGTATGAGACAGGAAACCATCAAAATCTTAGAGGGAAAAACAGGCAGCCGCAACATTTTTGACCTCAGGCACAGCAACTGCTTATTTGGTATGTCTTTGGAGGGTAGGGAAATAAAAGCGAAAATGAAGTATTGGGACCTCATCAAGATATAAAGTTTCTGCACTGCAAAGGAAATTATCATCAAAACTAAAATGCAACCGACAGAATGGGAGAAGATATTTGCAAATGACATGTTGGATAAATGGTTAGTATCCAAAATCTAAAAGAATTTACCAAACTGAACACCAAATAATAATAATAATAATAATAATAATCCAATGAAGACATGGGCAGAGGACATCAATAGACACTTTTCCAAAAATGACATCCAGATGGCAAATAGACACATGAAAAATGCTCAACATTTTTCATCCTCAGGGAAATACAAATCAAAACCACAATGAGAGGGGCGCCTGGGTGGCGCAGTCGGTTAAGCGTCCGACTTCAGCCAGGTCACGATCTCGCGGTCCGGGAGTTCGAGCCCCGCGTCAGGCTCTGGGCTGATGGCTCGGAGCCTGGAGCCTGTTTCCAATTCTGTGTCTCCCTCTCTCTCTGCCCCTCCCCCGTTCATGCTCTGTCTCTCTCTGTCCCAAAAATAAATAAACGTTGAAAAAAAAATTAAAAAAAAAAAACCACAATGAGATACCACCTCCCACCTGTCAGAGTGCCTAAAATTAACAACTCAGGAAACAAGAGATGATGGTGAGGGTGTGAAGACAGGGCAATCCTCTTGCACTGTTGGTGGGGATGCAAACTGGTCAGCCACTCTGGAAAACAGTGTTGACGTTCCTCAAAAAATTAAAAACTAGAATTACCCTATGGCCCAGCAACTGCACTACTAGGTATTTACCCAAAGGATACAAAAATGCTGATTCTAAGGGGCACATGCACCCCAATGTTTACAGCAGCACTATCAACAATAGCCAAATCATGGAAAGAGCCCAAATTTCCGTCAACTGATGAATGGATTAAGAAGATGTGGCATCTTCTTATATATGGCATCTACACACACACACACACACACACACACACACACACACACACAATGGAACACTACTCAGTGATGAAAAATAATGTAATATTGCCATTTGCAACAGCCTGGATGGTACTGGAGGGTATTATGCTAAATGAAAAAAGACAGAGAACGACAAATATCACATTATTTCACTCATATGTGGAATTTGAGAAACTTATTAGACTGATTATATCCAGAACAAGGGAATTTTCATGAGTAAAGATGAGTAATGCATGATTATTAAGGGGTCAACTTTTCAAGAAAACATAACAATCCTTACTATGTATGTGCCTAACAGCAGATCATCAAAAAACATGAGGCCACTACTCATAAAAACTATTAGGAGAAACAGATGAATCTACAATTATATCTGGAAACTTCATTACTCTTCTAGAAATGAATAAGTACAACAAGCAGTGTAAATACATTCTCTTGTGATTTTCTTAATAACATGTGTTTTTCCTTAGCTTCCTCTATTGTACAAATATGGTATAACATAAATATGTTTTAACTGACTGAGGTATCAGTAACATTTCTGGTAAACTGTAGGCTATTTGTGATTAAGCTATTGTGATTTTTGACTGTTTGAGTGGTGGGCACCACTATCCCTCATACTGTTCAAGGGTCAACTGTACTTGGAAGCAACCAAGATGCCTTTCATAGGTGGATAGATAACTAAATAATAGTACCTCTAGACAATGGGATTTTACAGATTATACAGTGCCACGTAGAAATGAGCTATCAGTCCATGAGCACAGAATATTTTCAATTTTCTCTGTGTCTGCTTCAATTTCTTTCCTCAGTTTTTTATAGTTTTCAGAGTACAGGTGCTTATCCCTTTTGATTAGATTTATTCCTATGTATCTTATTTTTGGTGCAATTGTAAATGGAACTGATTCCTTAATTTCTCTTTCTGCTTCTTCATTGTTGGTGTATAGAAATAAAACATATTTCTGTACATTGACTCTGTATCATGCAACTTTCTTGAATTTGCGTATCAGCTCTACCAGTTTTGTAGTGATATTTCAGGTTTTATATATAGAATATCATGTTATCTACAAGTACTGCAATTTGACTTCTTCCTTGCCAGTATGGATCCCTTTATTTCCTTTTGTTATCTGATTGCTGAGGCTAGAACTTCCAGTGATACGAATGGAAATTTTTGTCTTGTTCCTGACCCTACAGGATCAGGTCTCAGTTTTTCTGCATTGAGGATGATATTATCTGTGGACTTTTTTGGTATTTGGCTTTCATTATGTTAAACTATGCTTCCTCTAACCTTACTTTGTAAACAGCTTTTTTGTCACGAATGGATGTTGTGCTTTGTCAAATGCGTTTTCTGTATCTGTTAACAGGAACATACAGTTTTTATCCTTTTTTATATTATTAATGTGTTGCATTGTGCTGATTTATTTGCAAATATTGAAATTCCCTTGCTGTCCAGGAAACATTCCACTTGTCCCTGGTGAACGATTTTTTTATTCTATTGTTGTATTTTGTTTGCTGGTATTTTGTTAAGGATTTTTGTGTCCATGTCCATCAGAGATATTGGTCTGTATTTTTCTTGTTTAGTGGTGTCTTTATCTGCTTTTGGCTTCAGGGTCATGCTGGATTCATGGAATTATTTTGGAAGTTTTCTTTCATTTTTTAAAATTTTTTGGAATAATTTAAGAAGAATAGATATTAACTCTTCTTTAAATGTTTTGTATAATTTGCCTGTGAACCATCTGGCCATGGACTTCTGTTTGGGAATGTTTTGACTACCAATTCCATTTCTTTGCTGATTATCAGTCAGTTCAAGTTTTCTTTTTCTTCCTGTTCCAGTTTTGGTACTTCATATGTTTCTAGGACTTTATACATTTCTTCCAGGTTGTACAATTTGTTGGCATAAAATAAACTTTTGGGACTTTGTCAAAACAACAATCTTCTACACAGCGAATGAAACAAAACTAAAAGGCATCCTACAAAATGGAGAAGATATTTGAAAATGTCATATCAGATAAAGGGTCAGTCCCCAATATATATAAAGAACTTATAAAACTTAAAAACCAGATAATCTAATTAAAAATGGGCACAAGGCATGAATAGACTTTTTTTTCTTTTCTTTTCCCTCCAAGAAGACATACAGGTGGCCAACAGACAAATGAAAAGATGCTCAACATCATTGATCATCAGGAAAAATCAAATCAAAAGTACAATGAGATATCACCTCACACCTGTCAGGTGGCTAAAATCAACAACCCAAGAAAAAAAACCACTTATTGGCAAGGATGTGGAGAAAGGTGAATATTCTTCCACTGTTGGTGGGAATGCAAACTGGTGCAGGAACTCTGGAAAATAGTATGGTGGTTCCTCAACAAATTAAAAATAGAACTACTCTTCGATCCAGTGATCGTACTATTAGATATTTACACAAAGGATACAAAAATGTTGATTGGAAGGGACACATGCACCCTGATGTGTATAGCAGCATTCTCAACAAAAGCCAAATTATAGAAAGCCCAAATGTTCATTGATATATATATATATATATATATATATATATATAGCCACAGACTGTTACTTGGCCATGAAAAAGAATGAAATTTGCCATTTGCATTAATGTGGATGGAGCTAGAGATTACTATGCTGGAGATTATTATTATTTGTCACAGAAAGACAAATACCATATATATGATTTCCCTCATGTGGAATTTAAGAAACAAAACAAATGATAATAAGTATACAAAGAGAGAGGTAAACCAAGAAACAGACCAGTAAGTATAGAGAAGAGCATGTTACCAGAAGGAAGGTGTTTGGGGGAATGGGTTAGTTAGGTGATAGGGATTAAAGAGTGCAATTGTGATGAGCACCAGGTGTTGTATGGAAGTGTTGAATCACTGCATGGTCCACCTGAAACTAATATTGCACTGTATGTTAACTAACTGGAATTCAAATAAAAACTTAAAAAAATAAATGAGCTCCCAAGTCATGAAAATACATGGAGGATTTTCAGTGCATATTACTAAGTGAAGAAGCCTATCTCAAAGTCTACATGCCATATGATTCCAACTCTGTGACATTCTGGAAAAGGCAAAACTATGGAGATGATCAAAGTTCAGTGGTTGCTATGGTTGAGGGTGTGATGAATAAATATGCATAGCACAGGTGATTTTTAGAGAAATCAAAATACTCTGTATGATACTTTACTTTTATTGATGGGTATATGTCGTTATACATTTTTTTAAAGTGATAGGATGTACAATCCCAGGTGTGAACCCTTAGGTAAACTATGGGTTTTGGGTTATTTGTACACTTTTCATTATATATTACACTATAGTAAAAAAAAAAGTGAAAAAAATGTTGTAATCATACATATCAAATATTATTCAGTCTTAAAAAATTAAAACCCTGCTATTTCTTTTTTTTATTTGCAATGATTTTTATATTTTAATGTTAATTTATTTTGGGGGGTGCAGAAAGAAAAGAAGAGAGAATCCCAAGCAGACTCTGCACTGCCAATGCAGAGCCCGTTGTGGGGATTGAACTGACAAAACTGGGAGATCATGACCTGACTTGAAACTGAGTTGGATGCTTAACAAACTGAGCCACCAGGTACCCTCCCTGTTTTTGCTTTATAATTCAGTATAATATTTTCTGAATTTGTTTGTTTATAAAGTAATTCATCATAAAAGTAGGTGTATTTCTTTGCTTCAAGTTTTAGTTTAATTTCTAGTTAATTAACATATGGTATAATATTGGCTTCAAGAGTACAATTTACTGATTTATCACTTATGTATTGTACCTGGTGTTTCTCACAAGTGCCTTCATCCATTTAGTCCATCCATCACCTACCTCCCTTCCATTAACCCTAAGTTTGTACTCTTTAGTTAAGAATCTCTATGATTTGTTTTCCTCTCATTATTTTTTACTTTCTCCTACATTCATATGTTTGGTTTCTTAAACTCAACATCAGTGAAATCATGTTATTTATCTTTTTCTGACTGACTTATTTCACTTAGGATTATACACTAGCTCCACGCACATCCTTGCAAATGACAGGTTTCATTCTTATTGATGGCTGAGTAATATTCCATTGAATGTATATACCATCTCTTCTTTACCTATTCATCAGCCAATGGACCTTTGGTCTCTTTCTATTATTTAACAATTGTTGATAATACTGCTATAAACATTGAGATGCATATATCCTTTGAATCAGTGTTTTTGTGTCCGTTGATTACCTAGCAGTACAATTGCAGGGTCACAGGGTAGTTCTACTTTTGACTATTTGAGGAACCTACACTCTGTTTTCCAGAGTGGCTGCACCAGTTTGCATTCCCACAAACCATGTAAGTGGGCTCCCTTTTCTCTGCAACCCGGCCAACATCTGCTGTCTCCTGTGTCGTTAATTTTGGCAATTCTGACAGTTGTCAGGTTCTATCTCATCCTCGTTTTGATTTGTATTTACCTGATGATGAATGATATTGAGCATCTTTGCATGTGTCTGTTATCCATATGTATGTCTTCCTTGGGGAAATGTCTATATATGTCCTCTGCCATCAAAATTCTGTAGGAGATCACAGGCAGTAACTTCTTTGACACTGGCCATAGTAATTTCTTATTAGACTTGTCTCTATACACAAGGGGGTGGGGGAGAAGCAAAGATTAAATATTGCGACTTCATCAAGATTAAAATATTCTGTACAGCAAAGGAAACAATCCACAAAACTAAAAGGCAACTTGTGGAGTAGAGGAGATATTTTCAAATGACATATTTGATAGAGTTAGTATCCATAATCTATAAATCTATGAAGAACTTATCAAATTCAACACCCAAAAAACAAACAATCCAGTTATTAAATGAACAGAACAGATGAAGAGACATTTTTTCCTAAGGAGACATACTGATGGCTAAGAGAACATGAAAAGATGCTCATCATTACTCATCATCAGGGAAGTACAAATCAAAACTACAATGAGCTATCACCTCACACCTGTCAGAATGACTAAAATTTATAACACAGGAAACAAGATGCTTACCAGGATGGAGAGAAACTTACACTGTTGGTGGGAATGCAAACTGATGTAGATCTTCTGGAAAACAGTATAGAGGCTCATAAAAAGCTCAAAATAGAACTACCATTATGCTCAGCAATTACAATACTAGATATTTTCCCAAAGGATACAAAAATACAGATTTGAAGAGACACATGCACCCCGATGTTGATAGAATTATCAACAATAGCTGAATTATGGAAAAAGCCCAAAAGATATATTGACTAATGAATGGATAAAGAAGAGATGCTATATACATTCAAAGGAATATTACTCAGCTGTCAAAAAGAATGCAATCTTGCCATTTGGAGTGATGTGGATGGAGCTAGTGTATATTATGCCAAGTGCAACAAGTGAAATGGAAAAGTAAAAATACCATACAATTTCATTCATTTTTGTAATTTAAGAAATGGAACAGATGAACATAGGGGAAGGGGAAAATAAAGAGTGGGAGGCAAACCATAAAAGACTGTTAACTATAGAGAAAACACTGAGAGTTGATAACTGATAGAGGGGACATAGTAGGGGAATGGGCTAATTGGGTGATGGGCATTAAGGAAGGTAATTGCTGTGATGAGAACTGGGTGTTACATGTAAGTAATGAATCACTAAATTCTACTCCTGAATCCAAAATTTCACCATATGCTAAGTGGAATATAAACAAAAACCTAAAAAAAAAGAGAGAGAAACTACCCTACAATCCAACACTTGCACTACTAGGTATTTGCAAAAAAGGATACAAAAATACTGATTTTAAGGGTTATATACACCCTGATATTTATAGCAGAATTATCAATAATAGTCAAATTATGCAAAGAGCCTAAAGGTCCATTGAATGATGAATGACAAAAGAAATTGTGGTATATATACAATGGAATATTACTCAGTCATCAAAAAATGAAATCTTGCCATTTGCAAGGATGTGGGTGGAGCTAGTTTGCACTATGCTAAGTGATGTTAGTCAGTCAGAGAAAGACAAATACCATATGATTTCATTCATATGTGGAATTTAAGAAAAAAAAAACAAATAATCATATGGAAAAAAGAGAGGGAAACCACAAAACTGATTTTTAACTATAGAGAACAAACTGATGGTTTCTTGAAGAGAGGTGGGCAGGAAGATGAGTTAAATGGGTGATGGGTATTAAGGAGGGTACTTGTGATGAACACTGGGTGTTATATCTAAGTGATGAATCTAATATTACAATCCATGTTAACTAACTAGAATTTAAATCAAAACTTAACAAAAGAATACAAACAAGATGCTAGAACTAGGTGATGCAGGAACGGTGATGGACTTTATCATAACATAGGTAGCAATTTCAGTTCTATTTATTTAACAAATATTCTGTTAAAGAAATTAGACAAATA
Source organism: Lynx canadensis (assembly GCF_007474595.2). Taxonomy (NCBI): domain Eukaryota; kingdom Metazoa; phylum Chordata; class Mammalia; order Carnivora; family Felidae; genus Lynx; species Lynx canadensis. Next base: position 73,491,709 of record NC_044321.2, on the reverse strand, counting down.
CTCTCTTGAAACCCAAAAGTTATCCAATAAAGAGCTCAGAATAAATTTATTAGCCTACAAAATATCAAAAGTAAAGATAAAAAGTTGTACTCCACAACCCTAAAACAATTTTAAATGGACTCTTGCTGTATGTCTAATTTTAAGTAGTACTGACTCTTAAGAAGACTTTTAAGAGATGAGGAAATGAAAAAAAGAAAAAGAAAAAACCTACAAAACTAAAATCTCAACTCACTGGATGTATTTGTTTACAATCATCTATAGAATAATAGGGGGGTGTCATTCTAAAAACATTACTTTTATTTTGGCAGAATTGATATTGATCTGTTCTTTTTGGTAGTAATTAGACATGGGTACAGTTGCTTTCTTAAGAGTATAATTAGCTTATGATTTCAAAAGAAAAAAGAAAAAGAAGTCATCAATTTAGAAATATTGCCCCATTGGGCCAGTAACATGTTTTGTTAAGTTTTGTTTTATTTTGTTTTGAGATATAGTAGGTAAAAATGTGGTATTTTTTCCCTAACATGATTGAAATGTTAGAGAAAGAATGAAAAGGAGGTGAAGGAAGAGAAGGCAGGGAAGACTCAGTAGACATTTTATGAGACCATAACGATGAAAATATTTACTAAGTTTACAGAAAATTTTTGCCAATCTCTGGAGTAGAGAATACATATGCTTTCCCATGACAGAAAAATTTGAATCAGGATCAACTAAAAAGTTTGTAGGAATATTTAAGAGGGAGCTTATTACAAGCATTAGAGTCTCTAACACCATTTTGAAGTCTTTTATTCTGGTTTGCTTCAAGAAAGAATGAAAGCTTTTCAGTAAATGAATATCTGACGTAAATTACTTCAAAAAACACAAAGAATTGGGGTGACTGTGTGGCTCAGTCGTTTAAGCTTCTGACTCTTGATTTTGGCTCAGGTCATGATCTCATGGTTGTGAGATTCAGCCCCACACCAGGCTCTGTGGTGATCATGGAGCCTGACCGAGATTCTCTCTTTCCTTCTCCTTCTGCCCCTCCCTACTCTTTCTAAATAAAAGACCCTAAGAATTTATTTGGAAGCAAATAGAGTACTCAATTTTTAGGGTAAAGTTTTTATTAAACTATTTGGCTTCTAGTACTTAAAAAATGTATTCCCTACTTTTATAAAGCTTTCAACATCTCAGCCATCACTAAAGGATGGTATATTTAGAGGAAAGAAAACAGAAAAAGGTGAGACGTTTTTCATCAAATGAGTCCTACTGAAGCAAATAAAAATAGTTTCAGTAAATTTTACCCTGAACCTTTGAAACACGCGGTGTAAGAATTTAGAAGGAATAAAATAGTAGCATTCAACCAGTGCTCCCTCAGCACATTTAATAGCACCCTTAAAAAGATAAGTGAATTAGTCTAATGACATTTAATGTATGGTATCTCTAATAACATTTAATGTATGGTATCTTTTAATGTGGCATAGTGTAGTAGTAAGGAATAATCTTTCTGATCATACAAACCCCAGTCTGATCTTAGCACTACCACTTGTTACCTATATAAAATAAGACTATTTATTTTACACTCTATGAGACTCAGTGTCTTCTTATGCGTAATGGAATCCATAACACCTATTTCACATAGTTATTTGAGGATTAACTGAGTTTACTTTTTGTAACAAATACAAGTCTGGACACTTAATAAATGCTGATGTTTAGAAAAGGTGATTATCCCATGTTTTCATTTTTCTGTATGTATGGATGCTGGTTATCTGTGTTTTTTTTTAATTTATGAAACAAAATATAAATTTGCAAATTTTACAGGAATAAGCTAAAAGAAAAAATATAGTATCATTAGTTCAATTTTAAGTTTAGTTTTCTGTATGTCAAGACGTCTAATGCAATAGTGTGCTTCATGGTATGATGACAGAATCATAGTACACATAAAAGTTAATATGAAAAAAGGGCTCAGTATATTATTAACAACAATACCAACTAACTTATCCCGGATAAATGATTGCAAGATCTCTACTTCATAATTCGTCACCAATTATTTGAACACTGTACAAATACAAAAGTAGGGAGGGCTATATTTCATGGTGTAGGGTGATAACAAGTCTGTTTATATTTGGATGAATAGAAAATTGAATAAAATCTCTTTCATAATATGTAGTAGTCATTTTCTGATAGGAATATTCAACCATGATACCTCCCCACCAAAAGTAAGAACTCACAACACCTTTACATAAATATTTTTTAACATTTATTCATTTTTTGAAAGACAGAGACAGAGCATGAGTGGGGGAGGGGCAGAGAGAGAGAGAGAGAGAGAGAGAGAGAGAGAAAGACATAATCTGAAGCAGGCTCCAAGCTCTGAGCTGTCAGCACAGAGCCTGATGCAGGGCTGAAACTAAAGGACCACAAGATCATGACCTGAGCTGAGGGCCAAATTTTCTAAAGAATATCCTTCTTTTAGTATCAACTTATACTATAGTTTGCTCATAACTAGCCAAGCCCCAATAAATTCTTAATGAGTACTTAAGTCTTATTTCTCTTATTATATTCTTTATTTTCCTATCTTCTGCCTTTCACTAAGCAAATTCTAAAATAGGGAATGCTTCCACAACTCCAACTCTGTCATACCACTTTATTCTTCACTTTAGAAGGGAATTTAAATCTACCTCTGTCTCAAAGTTTTTCAGGATTAATACCATTTATTACCAATGTCCAAACAAGAAAATCATCTTTTTACCCATCTTTGTCTACTGTTATGGATTGAATATTTTTTAGCAATCTTCTCTACCATGATTATAAACAACTTGAAGGCATGCACCAAGCCCTAAAACTATGTGAGAGCTTTTTATTTTTTAGAGAATTTCTGAATATTTTCAAAGATATGGCCTAAATATGTGTGAATTTAACTGACAATGCCACTACTACACGTTGCAACTCAAGCAATATTTGACTTAACCAACTGACACATTTCATTGATTTATTGTATTCCATCTTTGATGACTTACAGCTCACAAAGAGTAGTATTTTCAGTTGCAGGATATTTTTCTCTTATTTTTTTAGAATTTTTAAATAGCAATTTCAACAATATAAACTGCTCTGTTTATATTTAGGAAGTCTTTATGAATAATCCTATCATTTCTAGTTCATCAAGCAATGAATGCATTTACACCAATCTATTTTGTATTACTTAGCATTAAAAAAACTTTCATCTTTTTTATATTTAAATACATATCTCTTACATGTTTGGAATCCTACCACTTAAATATGTAGATGTAGGAATCATTGTGGACACTAATCAAATATGTTTCTACAGCTTAAAAAAAAGTATAGACAGCACTAGAATTATTTTGTATTAAAAAATATAAAGTCGGGAGCCTGGGTGGCTCAGTCAGTTAAGCGTCTGACTTCAGCTCAGGTCATGATCTCACAGTTCATGAGTTCCAACCCCACATCTGCCTTCCCGTGCTCGTGCTCTCTCTCTCTCACTCAAAAATAAATAAGCATTGAAAAAAATTAAAAATATATAAAGCAATATGCTCCTATCATTCAAACTCATCTCCAACTACAACAAAGTGTGCTGTTTTAGTTGTACTTCTGCATCCCAAATATGATGTAATGAAGTGGGAACAGGGGAAATAAAAGGAACAAGGATATAGCACATATATAAAAACAAACATGGTATTGGTAATGTTTTTCATGAAAAGACTCAATAAGAATTTCTTAAAATGAAATAGAGTTGATAAAATCACAGGGTTATGAATAAAATGAATGAGTTAAAAATAAGAAAAAATAGCACATGGCTATAGAAATTAGAACAGTGGTTGCTTTTGCCTAAGTAAAAACTCAAAAAGAAAAGGTTAAATAGACTGAACACATACTTACATATCAACTACAAATGTCCCAGGATATTGGGTCATTTTTCTGAAAATTTAGTAAACAGTAATTTTCATAACAAAAATAAAAAAGCTCTTTTTTCATAACAAAAAAAATACATATCACCTAATATAAATACATGGAGCATGAGGCATGATATATAATACAGTTTGGAAAAATAAGCATTATTTACCTAACTTTGAAAGGCCTGGATCTATTTCACAATAAGGAAGATAACACATGAAAATTGAAATCAATTCATTTTCTGCTTGAAATCATTTTCTGCTGGATTCAATTAACATTGTGCTAGATTATTCAAAGTTTCTGATATGTAATCTCTCTTCTATATATATTCACCACATAAAAGGTTATTATCCCATCTATTCTCCCACAAAAACTATTTTAGCAGAGTTTACAATAAAATGCTAAGCAAATAATTCCATAAAGACAAGGGTTAGTCATTTTGTGAAATTCTGCACAGAGCTTTAGAAAAGAAATGCTATAGATTTGAGAAATTTCCAAGAAATAGCCAATATAATGAGTAAAGCAATGGAGAACAACCATTATAGATAAGACTTCAAGGTTCTGAATATTATTAATTGTCATATAAAATGATGGAGCTAAAGTAAATATTCTGAAGCATTATTTTATGATTTTTTCTGAAGAATTTCCCTAAATTAGAACAAAATCCTGAATATGAGGGCTATGATACACTTTATAAAATGCTACTAACAGGAAGGGCAATTATCTCCTCTGTACATGTTTAAAGTTACAGTAAAGAATTCCATATCTAGGATGTTCAGAATATAGTTTTTGAAGACATGCCAAGTATTGATTTTTTAATGGACGTTACCCTCATGAATCAATAATTCTAGCATGTAAAACTGAATATCTGCATAAAACTTTGAAGATAAAGACATATGTTACTAGAATATTATACTTTAAGATTGAATATACATTGTGATATAGAAAATCATTTTAAGTCCTCTATCACACTAAAACTATGTATTGTCAAACTAGTCTTACTTCCTTTTACTCTAGGAAGATTTAGAAACAATTTTGCATTCTAATTTTTCAGCATACATGATTCACCTAACTATAAATGATGATATGCCTTCACTAATCCTTATAAAGATCTATTTTTAAGAATTAAATTTTATAACAAAATTTAATATCTTCATTTATTTACCAATAATTCTAACAGATTTTTTGCTTAAACCATGAGCCTATTTGACTCTTAGTTTCGGCTCAGGTCATGATCTCACAGTTTGAGAGTTTGAGCCATGCATTGTGATCTGTGCTGACAGTGCAGAGAATGTTTGGAGTTCTTTCTCTCCCTGTCTCTCTCTCTCTCTGCTCCACCCATGTGTTCACTTTCTATCTCTCTCAAAATAAATAAATAAACTGAAAATATTAAGTGTTGAAAGAAAAAAAATACAAACAAGAATTGTCTATCCAGTAAGGCTGTCATTCAGAATAAAAGGAGAGATAGAGTTTCCCAGACAAACAAAAGTTAAAGGAATTCATGATTACTAAACCAACCAATGTAAGAAATGTTACAGGGGACTACTTGAATGGAAAGGAAAGACAATAAGTATGAATAAGAAATTTTAGAAGCACAAAATCACACAAAAAATGAATATATCTATAAATATCAGTCAAGGAATTTACAAAATAAAAGGATGTAAATTAGAAAACTGTATATCTAAAACATGATAGGGAGAGGAGTAAAGAATGTGTTCAAAGCTAAGTGACCATCAAGTTAATATTGAATGCTATAAGCATAAGATGTTATATACAATCCAATGGTAAAAAATCAAAAACCTATAACAGATATGCAAAAGCTAAACAGGAAAGAATCCAAGTATGTCAGTAAAGAAACCAGGAAAACATGGGAGAAGGGATCAAGAGAAGAAAGAAACAGAAAAGAACTACACAAGCAACCATAGAATACATAACACAATGGCAATAAGTACATATCTAACAACAATTACTTTGAATGTAAATGGGCTAAACACTACAATCAAAAGACATAGGGTAGGGGCACCTGGGTGGCTCAGTCGGTTTAGTGTCTGACTTCAGCTTAGGTTGTGATCTCACGGTTTGTGAGTTCAAGCCCTGCATCAGGCTCTGTGCTGACAGCTCAAAGCCTGGAGCCTGCTTCAGATTCTGTGTCTCCCTCTCTCTCTGCCCCTCCCCCACTCATGCTCTCTCTCTCTCTCTCTCTCTCTCTCTCTCTCAAAACTAAATAAACATTATTTTTTTAAAAAGACATAGTGTAACCCACAAAACACATAATCCAGTGAAGAAATGTGCAAAAGACATGAATAGACACTTCGCCAAGAAGACAACCAGATGGCTAATAGACACATGAAAACATGCTCAACAACACTCATTATCTAGGAAATACAAATCAAAACCACAATGAGATGCCACCTCTCACCTGTCAGAATGGCTAAAATTAACAACTCAGGAAACAACAGATGTTGGCAAGGATGTTGAGAAAGGAGAACACTTTCGCACTTTAGTGGGGGATAAGCTTAAGTATCCCTTGGGTTTACACCAATGGGTTAACAAGGAATAAAGAAATACAAAGTCATAAAATGCTCACACCCGAGTTTGGGTAAACCAGATTGGCACCCCAAGAATAGGGGGGTGCAAAGGCACCACGATAATAGGGAGGCACAAAAGTGCTGAGAATAGGGAGGTGCAAAGGCACCCCAAAATAGAGAAGGGGTGCAGAGTTCCCACAATAGCGAGGGAGACACAAAGGCCTAAAATAAGAACAGAACAAAGGTGCCCAATACATAGGTATATGAACAAAACATAAAAAAAGATTAGATATTCAGGGTGGAATCACCCCCCCCCCAATATAGTACTATAGCAGACAAGCTGCTTTCACAGAAGGATAGGGCCAGGTTAGGTAAATTGGTGAATTGGACTATTGACCACTGTGCTGCAGGCAAAGCAGCCCAGAGTGGAGATGGCTAACAAAAAGAAAGGTGCCTTATTAACCCTGAGGTTATTTTCCCTGTCTCATCCCCTAGGCTAGCTAAGATAAACAGAGGTGCTGCCTCATGTATGCTGTAAACAACCTTCCTCCTGACTTCCCAGCACCCAGATTTTATTTTATATTGACCCAAACCCCAAACACTGTATATCTTCAAAAAACCCTTTTTCCCTCACGTCCCCAGGTTAATGTTCCCAGTTTCTTTGTCTCCTTGTATACTCCCTTCATGTTTTTAAGCCTTCTGATCTGAATAAAAAGAGGTCAAAGACCCTAATTCAGGGCTCTTGTCTTTTCTCGGACATTAACCATCTCTGACTTTGAATCCTGTGTCCCGCTCTTTTGCTAGACAAGAGAGAACTTTAGACCCAGAGTCTACTACACACTTTCAGTGGGAATGCAAACTGGTGCAGCCACTCTAGAAAACAGTATGAAAGTTCCTCAAAAAGTTAAAAATAGACCTACCCTACAACCCAGCAACTGCACTACTAGGAATTTATCCAAAGGATACAGGAGTGCTGATTCAAAGGGTCACATGCACCCCAATGTTTATAGCAGTGCTATCCACAATAACCAACCTATGGAAAGTGCCTAAGTGTCTATCGACTTATGAATGGATAAAGAAGAGGTAGCATATGTGTGTGTGTGTGTGTGTGTGTGTGTGTGTACACACACACAATGAAATACAACTTAGCAATGAAAAAAAATGAAATCTTTCAATTTGCAACAACATGGATGGAACTAGAGTGTCTTATACTAAGCAAAGAAAGTCAGTTAGAGAAAGGCAGATATCATATGATTTCACTCATGTGGAATTTGAGAAACTCCACAGATGAACATAGGGGAAGGGAAGGAAAAATGAGATAAAAACAGAGAGGGAGAAAAACCATAAGAGATTCTTAAATATAGAGAATACATTGAGGGTTTCTGGATGGGAGATGGGTTATGGGATGGGTTAAATGGGTGATTGGCATTAAGGAGGGCACTGGGTGTCATATTAAGAGATGAATCATTGGGTTCTATTCTTTTTTTTTTTTTTTTAATTTTTTTTTCAACGTTTATTTATTTTTGGGACAGAGAGAGACAGAGCATGAACAGGGGAGGGGCAGAGAGAGAGGGAGACACAGAATTGGAAACAGGCTCCAGGCTCCGAGCCATCAGCCCAGAGCCCGACGCGGGGCTCGAACTCACGGACCGCGAGATCGTGACCTGGCTGAAGTCGGATGCTTAGCCGACTGAGCCACCCAGGCGCCCCCATTGGGTTCTATTCTTGAAGCCAAGATTAAACTCTATGCTAACTAACTTGAATTTAAATTATAAAAAAGACATAGGATAATGGAAAGGATAAAAAGGTAAGAACCATCTGTACACTACCTACAAGTGACACATTTCAGACTAAAAGACACAGATAGATTGAAAGTGAAGGGATGGGAAAGCATTTATTATGAAAATGAAAAGAAAGCCTGGGTAGCAATATTTATATTGGAAAAATAGACTTTAAAACATACTGTAACAGGATACAAATAAGGAAACTGTACAATCACAAAGGGAACAATTCCACAAGAAGATATAACAATTGTATATACTTATGCATGCAACATGGGGCCACCCAAATACATAAAGCAGTTAAGAACATAAAGTAAAAAATCAGTAGTAATACAATAAAAGAGGGGACTTCAACACCCTACTTACATCAATGGACAGATCATCCTAACAAAATCAACAAGGAAAATGGCTTTGAATGAAACATTGGACCAGATGGATCTAACAGATATATTTATAACATTCCATTCTAAAACAGCAGAATAGACATTAATTACAAGAGCACATGGAAAATTCTCTAGAACAGATCACATTTTAGGCCACAAAACAAGTTTTAATAAATTCAAAAAGATTAGAGTCATACCATGCATCATTTCAGACCACAGCACTATAAAACTAGAAATCAACCACAAGATACTCAAACATGAAAGAGTAGAAATTACAATGGACACCACAGATATACAAATAATTATAAGATAATGCTATTTAAAAATGTGCAAAAAATAGACAACCTAGAAGAAATGGATAAATTCCTAGAAATATAAAATCTCACAAATTTGAATCAGGAAGAAATAGGAAACTTCAATAGACAGATTTTCAGCAATGGAATTTTTTCAGTAATTTAAAAACTCCAAACACACAAACCTCCAGGATCAGAGAGCTTCACAGGTAATTTCTATCAAATATTTAAAGAAAGTTAAGAGAAAAAGAACATAGGGGAGTGACAGAAGATGGATGAGGAGGTGGACCTTAGGCTTGCCTTATTCCATGAACACAACAGGATAACTATCAAATACCCAAAAATCAATCTGAAGAGTGACATAACAAAGTCCACAACTAAAGGGAAAGAAGAAGCCACATTAAAGAAGGTAGGAATGTGGAGATGTGGTTTAATGGAGAAATGGATCATGGAGGGATACTTTGTTCATGGTGAAAGGCAAGACAGAGAGGAGCACACAGGGGAATGCACGAGGAGGAAAGTTTTCCCAAGGTCATTAGCTTGGAAAATGAGAGGAACTATCTTCCATGAGTTCTTGCAACCAGCGTGGCTTTAAAGCCTGGAGTTTTAAAGGTAAGCGGGCTTGGCTGGGATAGAGAACCAAAGGCACTGTCTTACTCCTGGAGAGAAGGCAGGCTAACACCACAGAGGCAGGTAGTGTGGACACAGTGATCTGAAAAATGCCTGGGACACACATGAGGGAGATTATTTCCTCTTCTTAGAGGACATCCTTGGGAGGAAGCATTTATAGAGAATGTTCTCTGGGGACAAAAAAGCTGGCTGGCATCATTTCCCTCCCCCACCCCTCAGAATAAACACAGAGCCACCAGAGGGAAGCGATCTAGCACCCACACTGACTGCCTAACCTGCTTACACCAAGTCCCACAAACCTGTGTTCTGGTGGGGCTGCCTTTCTCATTCTAGCTTGCTGCAGTCCCTGCATGGCAAGGCCTTTACCAAGAAGACCAGCAGAAACACCTGTCTACACCAAATCTCTTCACCAGAGAGTTCTGCAGGGCTTCATTTGTGTGTGTGTGTGTGTGTGTGTGTGTGTGTGTGTGTGTGTGTGTAAGTAGTATCAGGTCTCATTTAGCAAGCAGACCAGAACACACCTACTTAAAACTCACCACATTCTGGCCAAGAACCAAACACTTCCCTATCCAGTAAAGGAGAGACTCTGAAGATGACTTGACTGAAAGATAGAGACCTGAAACACAACAGCAGAGCACAGGAAATGTACACCAGATACACTTCTTGAAGCACCAGTCCATGGACAGTACATGACTTCTTCATAAAGCCATTGCTCTCAGAACAAGGAACATAATGGGATATTATAACACAGAGAAGAAGGCAGAGACTTAGACAAAATGACAAGACAGAGGAATTTATCTTGAATGAAAAACAAGATAAGGTCAGAGCCAGAGACTTAAGTGAAACAGATATAAGTAACATGCCTGATGGAGAATTTAAACCAACAATCATGAAGATATTCATTTGGCTTAAGAAAAGTAACAAGACTTCAAGGATATCCTTACCACTAAGATAAAAGAGTAAAACGGAATCAGTCAGAAATTAAAAATGCAAAACAGATTTGAAATAGGCTTGGTGCAATGAATACAAGGCTCCAAGAAACACAGAAATTAATAAGTGATATAGAAGGCAAAATAATGGGATGTAATTAACCTGAACAAAAGAAAGAAATAAAGAATTATTCAACATGAGGATAGACATAGGGAGCTCACTGACTCCATTAAATGTAATAACATTTGTATTATAAGAGTCCCAGAAAGAGAAGAGAAAGAAAAGGGCAGAAATTTATTTGAAGAAATAATAGCTGAATATATCCCTAATCTGGTATCCAGGAGACACAGAGAACTGCCATCAAAACCAACAAAAGTAGGCCAACACCAAGACATATTGTAAGTAAATTTGCAAAATATAGTGACAAAGAAAAAAAAATTAAATCAGCAAGACAAATGTAGTCCTGAAATTACAAGGAACAACCCTAAGACTAGCTGGAGATTTCTCAGCACAACTTTAGCAACCCAGAAGGGAATGGCATGATATATTCAAAGTGATGAATGGGAAAAATCTGCAGCCAAGAATGTTCCATCCAGCAATGCCACCATTCAGAAAGAAAGAGAGATAAAGAGTTTCCCAATAAACAAAAACTGAAGGAGTTCATGCCCACTAAACTAGCAATGCAAAAAATATTGCAAAGGACTCTCTGAGTGGAAATGAAAGACCAAAAGTGACAAAGACAAGAAAGTAACAGAGAAAATCTCCAGAGAAATGACAAACAAGTAATACAATGGCACTAAATACATATTTATCAATAATAACTCTGAATGTAAAATGACTAAATATTCCAATCAAGACGTAGGGTGTGACAATGGATACAAAAAAATTCCATCTATATATTGCCTACAGAAGACTCATTTTGGACCTAAAGACACCTCCAAATTGAAAGTGAGTGGATGGGGCAACTGGATGACTTAGTCAGTTGAGCTTCTGACTATTGATTTTGGTTCAGGTCATGATCGTAGGGTCATGTGATGGAGCCCCATATTGGGCTCCATGCTGACTGTGAATTCTGCTAAGATTCTGTCTCTTTCTCTCTCTCACCCTTTGCCCCTCTCCCCTCCTTGTGCTCTCTCTTTCTAAAAATAAATTTAAAAAAAAGTGAGGGAATGGAGAACCATCTATTATGCAAACGAACATCAAAAGAAAGCTGGAGCAAACATACTTATAGCAGACAAACTGGATATTAAAGACTAGCAAATGATTAAGAGAGGTACTATATCATAATAAAGAGGACTATCCAACAAAATCTAAAAATTGTAAATATTTATTCCCCCAAATTGGAACACTCAAATATATAAATCAATTAATACCAAATATAAAGAAACTCATTAATAATTATACAATAATGGAAGGGGAAATTAATGTCACAATTAAATCAATAGACACAACACATATGCAGAAAATTAACAATAAACAATAGCTTTGAATGACACACTGCACCAGATAGAGTTTACACACATATATAGAACATTGCATTCTAAAGCAGCAAAATACACATTCTTTTCAAGTGCACATGGGACATTCTCAAGAATAGATGGCATACTAAGTCACAAATCAGGCCTCCACAAGTACAAAGAGATTGAGACTATTCCACACATATTTTCTAACCACAATACTACGAAACTTGAAGTCAACCACAAGAAAAAAAATTTGGAAAGATGAGAAATACATGTAGGTTAAGAAACATCCTACTAGAGAATGAATGAGTTAACCAGTTAATGTGCCTTAACCTACACTAGAGAATGAATGAGTTACACAAAAATAAACTCAAAACAAATGAAAGACCTACATATGAGTCAAGAAACCATCAAAACCCCAGAGAAGAAAGAAGGAAACTACCTCTTTGACCTCACCCACAGCAATTTCTTACTTGACACATCTCCAAAGGCATGGGAATTAAAAGCAAAAATGAACTATTGGGACCTCATGAAGATGAAAAACTTCTGAACTGCAAAGGGAACAATCAACACAACTAAAAGGCAATCAATAGAATGGGAAAAGATATTTGCAAATGACATATCAGATAAAGGGCTAGTATACAAATTCTATAAAGAACTTACCAAACTCCACACCTGAAAAACAAATAATCCAGTGAAGAAATAGGCAGAAGACATGAATAGACACTTCTCTAAAGAAGACATCCAGATGGTCAACAGTCACATGAAACGATGCTCAGCATCACTCATCATCAGGGAAATACAAATGAAAGCCACACTGATTCACACCAGTCAGAGTGGCTACAATGAACAAATCAGGAGACTATAGATGCTGGAGAGGATGTGGAGAAACGGGAACCCTCTTGCACTGTTGGTAGGAATGCAAACTGTTGCAGATGCTCTGGAAAACAGTGTGGAGCTTCCTCAAAAAACTAAAAATACAGCTACCCTATGACCCAGCAATAGCACTGCTAGGAATTTACTCAAGGGATACAGGAGTGCTGATGCAGAGGGGCACGTGTACCCCAATGTTTATAGCAGCACGTTCAACAATAGCCAAATTATGGGAAGTGCCTAAATGTCCATCAACTGATGAATGGATAAAGAAGATGTGGTTTATATATACAATGGAATACTACTTGGCAATGAGAAAGAATGAAATCATGCCATTTGCAGCAACATGGATAGAACTGGAAGGTATTATGCTGAGTGAAATAAGTCAGTGAGAAAAGGACAGATATCATATGTTTTCACTCATATGTCGATCTTGAAAAACTTAACAGAAGTCCATGGGGGAAGGGAAGGTGAAAAAATAGAAACAGAGAGGGAGGGAGGCAAACCACAAGAGACCCTTAAATACAGAGAACAAACTGAGGGTGGATAAGGGGGTGAGGGAGAGGGGAAAATGGGTGATGGGCTTTGGGGAGGGCACTTGTTGGGATGAGCACTGGGTGTTGAATGTAAGCCCATTTGGCAATAAATAATATTAAAAATATATACACAAATACATATTCCAAAGTGTACATGGTCCCTGATGTTTATAACAAGCAGCATTATCAACAATAGCCAAAGCATGGAAAGCTCCAAAGTTTCCATTGACTGATGAATAAAAATGTGATATATGTATATATATATATATATATATATATATATATATATATATATACATGACACATACACACACACATATATATATACATATATACATATACATATATATGTATATATATGTATAATATTACTTAGCCATCAAAAAATGAAATCTTCACATTTGCAATGATGTGGTTGAAGCTAGAGTGTGTTATGCTAAATGAAATGAATTAGTAAGAGAAAGACAAATACCATATGATTTAACTCACTTGTGGTAGTTTGGAAACAAAGGTGATGAACACATGGGAAGGGAAAATAAATCAGAGGGAAGCAAACCTTAAAAATCTAACGATAGAGAACAAACTGAGGGCTGATGAAGGGAGGTGGGTTGAGGATGGGCTAAGTGGGTAATATTAATGAGATCACTTGTTTTAGTGAGCACCGTGTGTTATATGTAAGTGATGGATCACTGGATTCTACACCTGAAACCAATATTACACTATATCTTAGCTAACTATAATTTAAATAAAAATTTGGAAAAAAACTTTTAAAAATAGAGTGCACTTATCATGATGAACACTTTGTAATGTATAGATATCTTGAATCAGTATGTTGTACACCTGAAACTAATATAACACTCTAAGTTAGCTATATTGGAATAAAAATGTAAAAAAATAATAAAGTAAAATGAGGGGAGCCTGGGTGGCTCATTCAGTTAAGGGTCTGACTCTTGATTTTGGTTCAGGTCATGGTCTCATGGTTCGTGTGTTCAAGCCTCACATCGATCTCTAAACTAACTATGCAGAGCCTGCTTGGGATTCTCTCTGCCCTCCCCTGCTGTCTCTTTTTCTCTCTCTCTCTCTCAAAATAAATAATAAACTTACTTATGTGTTTTCTTCTAAGTGTTTTATAGTTTAAAATATTTCCTTTACATCTATGATACAGTTTTACATGTTTGTTTTTAATTTATTTATTTAAATTCAAGGTATTTAACATACCATGTGGTATTGGTTTCAGGAGCAGAATTTAGTAATTCATCTCTAACATAAAACACCCATTGCTCATCCCAACAAGCGCCCTACTTATTCTGCATTAAGCACATCATCCATTTAGGGTCATTCTCCCACCCACCTCCCCTCCTGCACCCTCAGTTTGTTCTCTGTATTTAAGAGTTTATTTATTTATTTATTTATTTATTTATCTATCTATCTATCTATTTTTTACTTTACATCCAAGTTAGTATATTGCACAATGATTTAAGGAGTACATTCCTTAATACCCTGTTAGGTCCATCTGGTCCAGTGAGCCATTCAAAGCCATTGTATCTTCGTTGATTTTCTGCTTAGATGATCTGTCCATTGTTGTAAGTGGGGTGTTCAAGTCCCCTACTATTATGGAATTATAATCAATGAGTTTCTTTATGTTTGTGATTAACTGATTTATATATTTGGGTGCTTTCCGGTTTGGAGTATAGATATTTACAATTGTTAGATCTTTTGGTGCATAGACCCCTTAATTATTATATAATGCCCTTCTTCCTCCCTTGTTATTTTATGTCTTTATTTTAAAATCTAGATTATCTGATATGAGTATGACTACTCTGGCTTTCGTTTCATGACGAATAGAATGGTAGATGGCTCCCCATCCCCTTACTTTCAATGTGACAGTGTATTTAGGTCTAAAATGGGTCTCTTGTCAACAGCATATAGATGGATCTTGTTTTCTTTCCCATTCTGTTACCCTATGCCTTTTGATTGTAGCATTTAGTCCACTGACATTTAGAGCAAATACTGAAAGATATGAATTTATTGCCACTATATTGCTTGTAGAGTTGGAATTTCTGGTGGTGTTCCCTGGTCCTCTCTAGTCTTTGTTGCTTTTCGTATTTTTTTCTTTTGTTTTGTTTGTTTGTTTTTGTCTTTTCTCCTTTCAGAAAGTCCCCTTAAAATTTCTTGTAGTGCTGGTTTAGTTGTCACAAACTCCTTTAATTTTTGTCTGGGAAACTTTTAATCTCTCCTTCTATGTTGCATGACAGCGTTCCTGGATAAAGAATTCTTGGCTGCATATTTTTCCAATTCATCACATTGAATATATCCTGCCATTCCTTTCGAGCCTTCCAAGTGTCTGTGGATAGGTCTGTTGTGAACCTGATCTGTCTTCCCTTGTAGGTTAAGAATTTTTTTCCTTGCTTCTTTCATGATTCTTTCCTTGCTTGAGTATTTTGTGAATTTGACTATGATATGCCTTGTTGATTGTTGTTTTTTATTGAATCTAATGGAAGTCCTCTGTGTTTCCTGGATTTTGATGTCTGTGTCTTTCCCTAGATCTTTCCTTATGATTTGCTCGCATAACACTTCTACCTTTTTTTCTTTCCCTCTCTTCATCTTTTGGGGTCCCTATGAATCTGATATTCCTTTTTAATGAGTCACTGAGTTCTCTAATTTTTAAATCATGCTTTTCTACATTAGTCTCCCTCTTTTTCTCTGCTTCATTATTTTCCATATGTTTGTCCTCTATATTGCTGATTCACTGTTCTGCCTCATCCATCCTTGCCACCATGGCAATCATGCAAGTTTGCAGCTCAGTTATAACATTTGTGATTTTTACACTGACTAGTTTTACTTCTTTTATCTCAGTAGAAAGGGATTCTAATCTATTTTCAACCCTAGCTAGTATTCTTATTAGCATGATTCTAAATTCTGATTTAGACATCTTGCTTATATCTGTGTTGTTTAAGTCCCTGGCTATCACTTCTTCCTGTTCTTATATTGGAGTGAATTCCTTCATTTTGTCATTTTGAAGGAAGAAAAGGAATTAATAAAGTAAAAAAATTAAATTGAAAATTAAAAACAACACAAAAAATCCAATAAATGATGTTAGATCCTAGTTGTGTTTTGTTCTGGTTGTTGAAAGGAGCTTAATAGATTAGAGAAAAAAGGGAAAGATAAGAAAAGAAAAAAAGAAAAAAGAAAAAAAGAAAGACAAAATGGAAAATGTTTTAAAATTTGAAAAAATGAATACAATAAAATAGAGTAAAATGAAATGGTGGAAGCAAAATAGAATTAAAAAAATTTGCAAAAAGTAAAAAATATAGTAGAAAAAATTAAAGAAAAATATTTTTAATAAAAATGGAAAGTAAAAATATTTTTTTCTCTTTATGCATTCATGAATAAGAAAAGAAAAAGAAAAAAATTGAATACATGAAACAGTGAACAGATTGAAATATGAAATTACGTTGGTTTCCCCTAGAAGTTAACCTATGAAGCACTTTACAGTCCATAAAGTAAGCAGGCAGACAGACTTGTGGTAGTTAAGAGCACGGTTGGACCAGTTGGATGGAACTTGTTGTAACAGCTTCATTCTCCACTAGATGGTTCTGCTTAGCTTACTAGGGTGGATTGTTGTGGTGCATGTAGGTATGTATACGCATGCGTGGGAGGGGTGAAAATGGTGTCACCCAGCTACCCAGTTTCTAGTATCAGAACTCTGTGCTCTCCCTCACCGGCAATCAAGCACCCCTCCTTTTTCTCCGCTTTCTGTCCACTCCCTCTTTTATACTGTCAGTGACCAAGCCATCAGGCTGCCAGGCAGCACTTCCCTCCTGAGTTTTATCTCAGATGTGGCTGTATTTCCCAACCCCTCGCTTCTGAGGGACTGGGGCTTTGACCTGTTCTGACCCTCTGAGGGAGGTTCTCATGATGCAATGGGCCTGCTCCCAGGAATATTCACAAGACTGTGCTGCTGCCAGTAGCTAGAGACTGTGGGTGGGTGTCAGCCCACACCAGAAAAAGTTCACCTGAACGTGTAGCAGTGGCGTTTCAGGAATTATGGTAAATGATGACACACATCTGGCACCAGGCTTTCCCCTTAATGTTATTGTTCCAACACAAGGGTCCGCTAGGACCTTTGCCTGTGGGGAGGCCTCACAGCCTGTACCAAATGTCCTCCCATCAGGAAGGCCTAAAGATCCTCCCTATGTTGCCTGAGGATCCCTCAGACTTCGCTTGCTGCTCCTGGGGATTCTCGCTTCCCATCAGAACACTGTCAGGAATCCAGTTGCAGAGTTTCAGACTCTGCGCTCTCCCTGTTTATAGAGACTTAATGGATTTTAAGCCATTTCCTTTCTCCTTTCTCCCTCTTTTGTTCAGTCCCTTGTGTACCTTTCCTTTTCTTTCCAGGTACCTTGGGGGGGTGATTTCCTGTATTCTCCCCCACCAACCCTGGCCCTGTCCTCTCTCCATGCACAAAAATAGCTCCCTGCCCTGTGTGGTTTCTCTCTCCCCCAGTTCACCTCTCCACACCACTTACCTCCTGTATTCTGTGGTTCAGGTTGTGCAGATTGTTGTGTTAATCCTCAAATAAGTTTTCTAAGTGTGCAAGATGGTTTAGGGTTGATCTGGCTGCATTTCATGGAGAGAGATGCAAAAAAGAAAAAAAAAAACCTTCCATGCTCTTCTGCCGTCTTGGCCCCTCCTCTCTGTATTTTTTTTTTAATTTTTTTTTTCAACGTTTATTTATTTTTGGGACAGAGAGAGACACAGCATGAACGGGCGAGGGGCAGAGAGAGAGGGGGACACAGAATCGGAAACAGGCTCCAGGCTCTGAGCCATCAGCCCAGAGCCCGACGCGGGGCTCGAACTCACGGACCGCGAGATCGTGACCTGGCTGAAGTCGGACGCTTAACCGACTGCGCCACCCAGGCGCCCCTCCTCTCTGTATTTAAGAGTCTCTTATGGTTCGCCACCCTCTCTGTTTTTATATTATTTTATGTTTCCTTCTCTTCCCCTATGTTCATCTATTTTGCTTCTTAAATTCCACATATTAGTGAAATCATATATTTATCTTTCTCTGACTGAATTATTTCCTTTAGCATAATACACTCTAGTTTCATCCATGCTGCTGCCAATTGTTTGTTTAGTTTGATAAACAGAGAGAGAGGCAGAGAATGAGTGGGGGTGGGGCAGAGAGGGAGAGAGAGAGAGAATCTTAAGCAGGCTTCATGCTGTCAGTTCAGATCCCAACACAGGGCTCTATCTCATAAACCATGAGATCATGACCTGAGCCATAATCAAGAGTTGGCTGCTTAACCGATGGAGCCACCCTGGCACCCCTAGATCTATAGTACATTTTGACTAAACTTATATATGTAGTGTAAGGTAGGATACAACATCATTCTTTTACCTGTGGTTATCCAATTGTGCCAGCACCATTTGTTTCCTCAATTTTATTCTATTGATCCACACGTTTATCTTTATGCCAATCCCACACTGGCTTGATTACTGTAGACTTATATCAAGATTTGAAACTGGAAAGTATGAGTCCTCCACTTTTCTTTTCTTTTTCAAGGTTGTTTTTGATATATTTTAAATTGATTTCATTTCCATATAAGTTCTAGGATCAGCTTATCAATTTCTTCTAAAAGGTTAGCAGTGTTGATTTTACTATAGATTGTACTGATAATGTAGATCAATTTGGGAGTAATGCCATCTTAACCATAGTGAGTATTTTTGTGAACAAATATATGTCTTTATTAATTTTATTTACATAATCTAATTTATTTCAGTAATGTTCTGTAATTTTTATGGTACAGGACTTGCAATTAATTTGGTAAATGTATTCCTCAGTACTTTATTTTGTTGATGTTTTGTAAATGGGAGGCTTTTACTCAAATTCAATTTTTTAAAAGTGTATTTATTTTGAGAGAGAGAGAGAGACAGAGAGAGAGCAAGTGGGGAAAGGGCAGAGAGAGGGAGAGACAGAATCCCAAGCAGGCTCTGCACTGTCAGCAAAGAGTTTGGCATGGGGCTTGAACTCACGAACCATGAAATCATGACCTAAGCCAAGATCAAGTGTCTGATACTTAACTGACTGAGCTACCCAGGTGCCCCTAAATTCAGTTTTTGAATGTTACATTGCTGTTGCATAGAAACTCAATGTTTTTTAATTAAAATTAACATTTTGATATAACAGGATTCAACACAGTATTAATAAAAAATACAGACAGACCCTATGTACTTGTGCTCATTTTCTTTCAGTGGTATAAGTTTACAATTCTGTAGCACAATATCATAACCAAGAGATTAATATCAATATAGCCAAGATAAAGAGCATTTCTATTACCATAAGGATCCCATGTTACACTTTCATAGCCATGTTTACATCCTCCTGACCCCAACCTCTTCTCAAACTCTAGTAACCACTATTCTCCATTGCTGTACTATTGTCATTTCGATAATGTTACATAAAACATTATACATTAGGTAACTTTTGAAATGGCTTTTTTTTTTAGTTAGTATAATTGTTTTGTGAATCATCCAGGTTGTTGTAATAGATCATTCATTTTATAGCTTAGTAATATTATATGTATACTAATCAGCATTACCCAGAGAAACAAATGTAATAGGATGTGTGTGTGTGTGTGTGTGTGTGTGTGTGTGTAGACAGAGAGTGATTTTAAGGCTCATGCAATTTTGTAGATTATCAAGTATAACATCTACAGGGGTAGGCAATCAGCTTGGAGACACAGAAATGTGTTTATGTTGTAGCTGGATTTTGAAGTTGCTGTGGAGGCAGACTGCCTCTTTCTGCAGGAACTTCAGATTTTTTACTTTGAAGGCCTTCAACTAATTGGATAAAACATGCCCACAAAATGCTTTATTGAAAATCTATTGATTTAAATGTTAATTTCATCTTAAAACACATCTTTTACAGAAACATCTAGACTGATGTTTGACCAAATATCTGGGCACTGTGGCTTAGCCAAATTGACACATAAAATAAACTATCACAAGTCTGTGTCATTTTGCTAGGGATGCCATTAATAAGCACCATTGTGGGTAACTTGAAGAACAGAAATTTATTTTGTCATAGTTCTGGAGGTTAGGAATCTGAGATCAAGGTATCCACAGGATTGCTTATTTCTGAGAACCATGAGGAAATATCTGTTCCAGACCCATCTCACTGGATTGTAAAGGACTATCTTTTCCTTATATCTTCATGTTGTCTTCCTCTGTATATGTTTTTGTCCAATTTCCTCTTCTTATTAGAATGTCAGTCATTTTTTTTTAAGTTTATTTTTATTTTTTTGAGATAGAGAAAAAGAGAGAGAGTGGGGTAGGGGCAGAGAGAGAGGACTGGAGGATCCCAAGCGGGCTCTGTGCTGACAGCAGACAGACTGATATCATGACCTGAGCCAAAGTCAGATGGTTAACTGCTGATCCACCCAGGCACCCCAATAATGTCAGTTTGTTTGGATTAAGCCCCACATTAATGACTTTTTTTTAAATTTGAGTATAGTTGACACACAATGTTACATTAGTTTCAGGTGTATAACATGGTTATTTAACAAGTCTATTCATCACAAGCATAGCTACTTCCTGACACCATACAGTACTATTATAATACTATTGACTATATTCCCTATGCTGTAACTTTTATTTTCATGAATTATTCATTCCATACCTAAAAGTGTGTATCTCCTACTTCGTTTACCCATTTTGCCTGCTCCTCACCTCAAGCATAAGGTTTTTTTTTTCTCTGTATTTATTGGTCTGATTCTTCTTTGCTTATTTATTCATTTGTTTTGTTTTTTATATTCCATGTACAAGTGACATATCTTGAAAAATGGCTGATTTCAAAAACTTACTGCTTATGTTCTTTTCTAGTTTTATGGTTTCAAGGCTCACATCTAGGTTTTTAATACATTTTGAGTTTGTTTGTGTGTATGCTGATGGACAGTGGTCCATTTTTATTCTTTTGCATGTAGCTGTCCAATTTTCCCAGCACTATTTATTGAAGAGACAGTCTTTTCTCCCTTGCATATTTTTGCCTTCATTGTCATAGATTAATTGACCATATAAGTGTAGGCTCATTCCTGGGCTCTAAATTGTGTTCAATTAATCTATGTGTCTACTTCTGTACTAGTAGCATGCTGTTTTTATTACTAATCACCAGAAAAAATGCAAATCAAAACCAGAGTGAGATATCACCTTACATCTGTCAGAATGGCTACAATAAAAAAGACAAGAAGTAACAACTGTTGGCAAGGATGTGCAGAAAAAGAAACCCTTCTACACTGTGGGTTATAATGTAAATTGGTGCAGCCACTATGGAAAACAGTATGAAGGTTCCACAAAATATTACCAATGGAAATACCTTAAGATCCAGTAATTCCACTACAGAGTATGTACCCAAAGAATGATTGTGGGTTGACATTTCTTTACACTCTGTACTTTTCAAAAGAGTCTACCATTTCTTTCTGATCTCCAAAGGTTTATGATGAGAAATCCAATGCCATTCAATTTTTTTTTTTTTTTTGCCTTTAGGTAAGTTTCCACTCTCCTCCCCCTTTCAGAGAGCTTTGAAGATTTTTTTCTTTGTATCTCATTTTCATAACATTAAATATGATATGTGTTACTCTGGTTGGTAGTTTATCCTGTATGGGATTCTCTCAGTTTTCTGTATCTGAATGTTTATATGTATTTTGCAAAATCTGAAACATTTTTAGCCATTTTGCTTGGAGCACTTTTTCAGATCCACGCTCTTTCTTCTCTCCTTCTGAATTCTGATGACAGAAATGCTTACTATTTTATTAAAAACTCAACAGATTATGAAGCTCTGTTCATTTTTTTGTTTTTTTCTGATATATATATGTTTAGTTAATATATTTTATTTATATTTATATATTTATTAATATACTTTATATTGCCATATATAGTGATTTCTATTGTTTTATCTACAAGTTCACTAATTTGTTTCATCTGTGCTCTCCATTCTGTTGTTAAATTTATTCATTTAGCTTTTTATTTTACTTATTATATTTTCAAGTTGTAAAATTTACATGAGATTATTTTCTTTATCTTTTATTTCTCTGTGGAGATTTTCTGTTTCTCCCCGGGACTTCCGATGTTTTTATTTGATTCAAGTTTGTTATTGAAACATTTTTACATTGCTGTGTTAAAGTCATTCTTAGACAAATTCCATGTCACCTTGGTATTGGAATCTATTATTTTTTTAATTTAATTTGAGATATTTTGGTTCATGGTATCTTGAATTTTTTATATGTTTATTTATTTTTGAGAGAGACAGGCAGACAGACAGACAGAACATTAGCAGGGAAAGGGCAGAGATAGAGGGAGACATAGAATCTGAAGCAGGCTTCAGGTTCCAAGCTATCAGCACAGAGCGTGATGTAGGCTCAAACCCATGAGATCATGATCTGAGCCAAAGTCTGCTTAACCAACTGAGCCGCCCAGGCACCTCTTGAACATTTTTTAATGCTTATTTATTTTTGAAAGAGAAATACAGACTGCAAGCCTGGAAAGGGCAGAGAGAGAGGGAGACATAGAATCTTAAGCTGGCTCCAGTTTCTGAGCTGTCAGCACAGAGCGTGATGTGGGCTTGAACACACAAACCATGAGGTCATGACCTGAGCTGAAGTCCCACACTTAACCAACTGAACCACCCAGGCCCTTCTTGAATTTTTTGTTAATGTTTATTTATTTTTGAGAGAGAGAGACAGAGACAGAGTGCAAGCAGGGGAGGGGCAAAGAGAGGGGGAGACACAGAATCCGAAGCAGGCTCCAGGCTCCGAGCAGTCAACACAGAGCCTGATGCAGGACTCGAACTCAAGAACGATGAGATCATGACCTGACCCGAAGTCGAAAACTTAACCAAGTGAGTCACTCAACTGACCCCTCTTGAATTTTTTTTTAATTGAAAGCTGTATATTCTCATACTATGTTATGAGACTCTGGATATTATTTAAATTTTCCGTTTTAGCTGATCTCTTCTGACAGCACTATGTGAGGGAAATGGAAGAAGAGCCACATTTTCCAGGTTTATGTAGAAGTACAGATTCTCCACTTATCTTCCTTTGATACCTCAGGGGTAGTCTGCACTGACTCTGCTAAAGGAGACTAGTTGGAGAGAATGAAAAACCCTGCTTTTTAATTGTTCATCTCTGATACCATCATTGTGGGGGTTATTAGAGCACCTTATTACAGCCTGCTGAGAATAGAAGTCTAGGATTCTCATTTGATCTTTGCTGACATGGATGAATTGAGGCCACATTTTTTTTCCCCTGTGGTGTTTGGCCAGGGTAGAGTGGTCATTATCTAAAATAATTTAATCTGACTAAACTATTCCTTAACTGGTCCTTTGACTGGAAAGAACAGATCTTTGTTAGATTTTTTTTTTTCATATGAGGGGCACCTGGATGACTCAGTTGGTTAAACATCTGACTCTTGATTTGGGTTCAGGTCATGATCTTATGGTCATGAGCTCGAGCCCTGAATTGGGTTCTGCGCTGACAGTGTGGAGCCTGCTTGGGATTCTCTATCTCCTCTTTCTGTGCATCCCTTACTGTCTCTCAAAAATAAATAAACAAACTTTAAAAAGAAATTTTTTACCTGTGTCTATTCTGGGTTCTGGATTATTCAACTCATGTTTAGGATACTTGAAGCAGAAACAATGCTCAAGTAACTCACCAGTGTCATTCTTTGGATTACAAGGTCCTTATCTTGTTGGCCATTCTTTCTCCAGTTTTCAGAGTCTACTTACTATTATTTTATTTTATTTTATTTTATTTTATTTTATTATTTTTATTATTTATTTATTTTATTTTTTAAATTCCACTTAGTTAATATACAATGTAATATTAGTTAATATACAATGTAATATTAGTGTAGGATTTAGTGATTCATGACTTACATACAACAGTCAATGCTCATTACAAGTGCCCTCCTTAATATCCACCACCCATTTAACCCATCCACCGCCCACCTCTTTTCCAGCAACCCTCAGTTTGTTCTCTATAGTTAAGAGTCTGTGATATGGTTTCTTAAATTTCACATATGAGTGAAATCAGATGGTATTTGTCTTTCTCTGACTGACTGATTTTATTTAGCATAATACTATCTCACTCTATTCATGTCATTGCAAAAGGCAAGAATTTACCTTTTTTATGGTTGAGTAATATTCCATTGTGTGTGTATCTATTCCCTTCTTTATCCTTTCATTAGTCAATGGACATTTGGGCTCTTTCCATAATTTGGCTTTTGTTGAGAATGCTGCTATAAACATAAGGGTACATTCATCCCTTTGAATCAGTATTTTTGTATCTTTATGTTAACACCTAGTAGTATAATTGCTGGGTCATAGGGTAGTTCTTTTTAACTTGTTAAGGAATCTCCATACAGTTTTCCAGAGTGGCTGCTCCAGTTTGCATTCTCACCAACACTGTAAGAGGGTTTCCCTTTCTCTGCATCCTTGCCAACATCTTTTGTTACTGTGTTGTTAATTTTAGCCATTATGACACCTATTTAATATCCAAGGTTTTCAGTTGTATTCAGCAGAGATAATAAAATGAAGTATATTTATTCTATCTTTTCAGAACTCACAATTGATTTTATTTTTTATATTGATCTTGTATCCTGAAAACTCGCTGAAATCAATTATTAGTCATATTTTAGTAGATTACTTAGAATTTCCTATAGTGACATAATATCACTTGTAACTATATTTTTCTTTTTTTTCTTTTTAATTTGAATGTATATATATATTTACTTTTCAAATCGTCAGTACCAAGCCTCCAATACAATGTTGAATAAAAATAGTGAAATCAGAGAGCTATGTATTTTTTCCTGAATCTAAGGAGAAAGAATTAATTTTTCACCATTAATTATTATATTAACCTGGTTTTTCATAGATTTTTTTATTATGTAGAGGAACAACCATTCTATTATTTGTTTGAAGAGTTTTATAAAATTATGTAGGTGTTCTCTGATGTATTTACATATATATTGAGATAACATATGCCTTCATTATTTATTTTAACATTGTTTTACACTGATTTTAGGTGTGAAATGAACCTTTTATTTCTGTGATAAATTCCTATTGGTTGCAGAGTATAATCTTTTTTATACATTATTGGGTTTGACTTGATAGTATATTGTTAAACTTTTTTCTTGTTTGTAGTAATAATATATATTGATTTTTTTTTCTTTTGTGATGCTCTGTATGGTTTTGGTGTCAAGGTATTATTGGCTTTATGGAATGACTTGGGGAGTATTCATCCCTCTTTGACTTTTTACAATTTGTAAAGGATTTGTGTTAATTCTTTAAACCTCAGGCGGATTTAAGCAATTGTACTACTAGGAATTTATACAAAGCATTCAAAAATGTTGATTTGAAGGGGCACATGTCCCTACCCTTGATATAACATGGGAAGTCTTAAACGCCTGCTTAACCAGGCCAACATCCTCTTACAACACAGTAGTATTGCATATACCCTTGATTCACATCTGGTGGCCATGATCTCCATCATTGACAGGAATTTGATACAGGTAACCCTGATTATTCTCCTTACCTTCATTTGTCCAGGCCAAGTTCAATATTCATATTGGGCTCATCGCATTCACCCACCCATATTTGACAGCTTAACACTCTTAGACTGAGATATTCCTATTAGCAATAATGACACTGAGTTTATGGGAGGAGCCAATCTTAACACGCTCTTCCAAACTGAACAAGAGTATTGGCTTTATATGCACAGACCTCAATGGTAGCTTACTCCAGCACCTCATATGTGTGCTACCAAACTCAGCAACTTATCTGCTTCTCAAACTAAGAACCAACTGGCTTTTACCTGTACAACCAAAAACCTCTACAAGGCCAAACATATAACTTTCTCTCAGCACCAAGTTTTGAAATACCTCGTAAAAACAAATTTATCTCACACTCCTAATGTTTTAACTTGCTCTAGTCTCAAGTATTCAGACCACCCCTGGAATAATATTGCTTTGACAACCTATTATAGAGAGACTGAGCATAATCTTCCCTGGGGCAATTGAACTATTATTGACAGGGGTCCTAGAGGACATCTTGAGAGAAAATATTCAAATAAGACCATATCCTTTAACCAATTTAGTAGGGAGAATATTTTTTGGAAAGATGGAGACTTATCTAGCCCCATAATTTCTGCACATAAAGGGAAATTGAAAGGATCTTGGCTTGTTGATCTTTGGAAGGTAGGACTTCCCTTCTTCATTCCTACTGCTAGTCATGGTGAAACTTATGTAAATTGACATATTAACATAACTTTGGCCTCCCTATACAAGGATCAAGTTTTATGGACCACTACTTGTGTCCCTTCTCCCTATGTTCTTTTTACTATATCTACTTTACAGATCAAACAAACAGAAAATAATTGTAACATCTCTACCTCCCATCGCTGGTTCATATCCTGCATAAGTAATTATACTATTACCAAATTAAATATCTCCTCTTTATTAGTACTTAGACAGCACGTCTCGACCTGGGTTCCTGTTAACAGCTCTGAGACCTCTATGAATCCATCGGAACTAGGTGCTCTTTCCAAGCTTGTGCAACACTAGTAGTCAACTGTAAGGCAAAAACAATTTGCTGGCCTGTTGATCATTGGCATCTTAACAGCAGTAGGTGTTATCACTTCGGCCATTATCACTGGATTCAGTCTACATCATACTAACCAAACAGCCCGTATCCTTAATAAATTTATGGTAAACATTACCAAAGAATTAATAAGCCAAACTTCTATTGATAGACAAGTTTTGGCCCACCTTGAAGCTCTTGAGGCTGCAGTGGAATTTGTTGGGAAAAGACAGGAGGCCTTGATCCTCCACTCTAAACTGCCCTGCAACCCTAACTACCAACATATTTGCATGACTGGCATTCCTTATAATCACTCTCAATCTTGGGATGTTGTCCAGACACACTTTTGCAGTGTTTTTTCTTCCAACATCTCTAACAATACAGAAAATTTAGATGTAACATTGTGCCAACAACTACAATATGCAGAAGATCAACTTAGAAATGAAAGGGCTGATTCCTGGGCAATGTGGTATGACTTAAATCCTTTCTCACATATAGCCATCACCCATCTCAAATTCTGGATAACTCTGGGAAGCTGAATGCTTTTACTGTGACTCTTGTTATGTCTTTGCAGAATCACCCTCCAAGCCACCCAACAGCAAAAGAAGGACCAGGAACTCTTCATGACGGTCCTTGCACAAATGACTAGAAGAACCAAGAAAAAAAAAGTGGGGAGGAAGAACCCTGGAGGATAAGTTTAAGAATTCTCTGAGCTTGCACCAATGGGTTAACAAGGCTTAGGGTGGAAAGCTTCCACAGGGCAAAAACACCCAGGGTAGAACAAAGCATAGAGAGGAAAACTTTTTCAACAGGACAAAAGCATCCAAGAACAGGTAGAAGCAGAAAGCCCCCACTGCAGGGCGAAAGGGCCCAGGGCTAATTAGCAAGAAAAATGTCGTGTTAACCCTGAGGTAACATGCTCTATCTGTCTTAGCCACAGAAAAATTAAGATAAATAGACATGGTGCCTGGTGCCTGGAGTAAATGGCCAGCTGCTCTTTTATTAGCCTCTTGTATTCAATTCTGTGACTGCTCTCTTGCTGAACAAGAGAGAACTCCAGACTCAAAGTGTGAAACACATACTACAATTTTTTTATACGACAATTATTTAATGCATTTATCTATCAATGGACATTTAGGTTGTTTCCACATCTTGTCCTCTGCAAATTATCCTGCAAGAAACATGGGAATTCATATATCTTTTTGAATTAATACTTTCATTTTCTTTGGCTAAATATCCAGAAGTAGAAAATCTGGATCATAGGATAGTTTTATTTTTTAATTTTTTGAGAAACCTCCATATTGTTTTCCATAGTGGCTATACCAATTTACATATCCAGTAACAGTGTAGAAGGATTCCCTTTTCTTCACATCCTCGCCAGCATGTCTTTTTGATATTAATAATTAATAAAATAATTGTCTTTTTGATAATTAATAACTGTCCTAATACATGTGAGGTGATATCTCATTGGGGTTTTGATTTGCATTTCCATGATGATTAATGATGTAGAGCATCTTTTCACGTACCTGTTGGTCTTCTGCATTTTTTCTTTGGGAAAATGTCTGGTCATGTCTTCTGCCCACCTATTAATCAGATTGTTTGTTATTTGTTATAGAATTTTATGAATACCTAATATGTGTTGGATATTAGCCCCTTATCAGATATATAATTTGAATATATTTTCTCCCATTTAATAGGTTGATTTTTCATTATGCTGATGGTTTCCTTTACTGTAAAGATACATTTTATTTTAATGTAATTTTATTTGTTTATTTTTGCTTTTGCTACTCCTGCTTTTTTCAGGTCTTAAGTTCTTTAATCCATTTTGGGTTCATTTTTGTGTAGGGTGTTAAATAGTGGTTAAGTTTCACTCTGTACATTTGGCTGTGCAAATTTCCCAACGCTTTTTACTAAAGAGACTGTCCTTTCCTCATTGTATATTCTTGACTCCCTTGTCATAAATTAATTGACCATATATTCATGAGTTTGTTTCTTACCTCTCTATATTCTATTGATTTATATGTCTGTTCTTATGTCAATACCATAAGGTATCAATGACTACAGTTTTGTAATATAGTTTTAAATAAGGGAGCATCATACTTCCAGCTTTGTTCTTTCTCAAGATTGCTTTGACTCTTGGGGGTTCTTTTTAGTTCCATACTTATTTAAGGACTTTTATTTTATTTCTGCAAAATACACCATTAGATTTTGATAAGGAGTACATTGAATCTGTATATTGCTTTGAGTAATATGGAAATTCCTATAATATTAATTCTTCCAATCAATGGATATGAAATATCTTTCTATTTTTCTGTGTTTTCTCCATTTTTTTGGAATTAATCAAATTCTTGTAGTTAAAAAAGACAGGTCCTTCACCCTAATGGATGTTTATTCTTAGGTATTTTATTCTTTTTGGTGCAATTGTAAATGTGATTGTTTTTTAATTTATCTTTGTGATATTTCAATATTAGTGTATAAAAATACAACAGATTTTTGAGTGCAATTTTTATATTCTGCAAGTTTACTGAATTAATTATTTAGTTCTCATGTTTTGTTTTTTTTTTTTTTTTTGGCTAGTCTTTAGGGTTTCCTATATATATGTTATCTGCAAATAGTGACAGTTTTGCTTCTTTCTTTCTAATTTATATGCTTTATGTTCTTTTTTTTTTCTTTCCTAATTGCTCTGGCCAGGACTTCAAATAATATGTTGAATAAATGTGTGTAGAATGAGCATCTTTGCCTTATTCTGGATCTAACAGCAAAAACTTTCAACTTTCTATCATTGAATATATTAGCTGTGGATTTGTCATATATGCCATTTATTATGTTGAATTACATTCTCTCTATACTTGCTTTGTTGAGTTTTTGTCATAAATGAAAGTTAATTTGGTCAAGTTATGTTCATGCAACTATAGAGATGATTATATGATTTTGTTTTATTTTGTTAATGTGGTTTTATGCTGACTGATTCATGGATGTTGAACCATGCTCACAGCCTTGGAAAAATCCCACTTGATCATTATGTATGATCCTTTTAATATATTGTTGAACTCTGTTTGCTAAGATTTTGTTAAATATTTTTGCATCTATGTTAATTGGGGATATTGGCTTGTAATTTCCTTTTCTTGTGGCATCCTTGTCTCATTTTGGTAACTATGTAATTCTGGCCTTATTAAATAAGTTTGGAAGAGTTCCTTCCTTTTTTGGATTTTTTGGAAAAGTCTGGGAAGGATTGGTATCAATTACTTTTTTACATTTATATTTAAATTCTACTTAGTTAACACATAGTATAATATTAACTTCAGGTGTACAATATAGTGATTCAACACTTCCATACAATACCCAATACTCATCACAAGTTCACTCTTTAATCCTCATCCCCTATTTAATCCATTCCCCACCCACTTCTCCTCTGGTAACCATCAGTTTGTTCTTTACAGTTCAGAGTCTGTTTCTTGGTTTACTTCTTTCTCATTTTTTTCCCCTTTGTTATTTTGGTATCAACTCTTCTTTAAACATGTGGTAGAATTCACCAGTGAAGCCATCTGGTACTGGGATTTTTGTTAGGAGGCTTTTGATTACTGATTAAATCTCACTAGTAATCAATTTGTTCAGATTTTCTGTTTCATCATGATTCAGTCTTGGTAGTTTGTATTTTTCTAGGAATTTATTCATTTCTTTTTGGTTGTCCACTTTGTTAGCATATAATTGTTCATAGGAGTTTTTTATGTTTCTTTTATTTTTGTGGCATCAGTTGAAATCTCTCTTTTATTTATGATTTTATTTATTTGAGTCTCTTTCTTTTTTCCTTGGTGGGTAGAGCTAAAATTTGATCAATTTTGTTTATCTTTTTAAAGAACCAGCTGTTAGCTTCATTGATCTTTTCAACTGACATTTAGTCTCCATTTCATTTCTTACAATTCTAATCTTTTTTCATATTTCTTTCTTTCTACTAAATTTGGGCTTTGTTCTCTTTTTTAATAGTTTCTTGAAGTGTAAAGTTAGTTTATTTGATACTTTTCTCGTTTTTTTTGAGGTAAGCCTTTATGGCTGAGCTTCCTTCTTAGAACTGTTTTTGCTGTATCCCATAGATTTTGGTTTGATACATTCACATTTTCATTTATCTCAAGGGACTTTTTAAAATTTCTCTTTTTATTTCTTCTTTGACTCATTGGCTTTTCAGTAGCATGTTGGTAAATTCCAATTTTTTGCAGATTTCACTTTTGTTCCTGTAATTAAATTTCTAGTTTAATATTGCTGTGATTGGAAAACATGTTTGCTACTATTTTAATCTTCCTAAATGTATTAAGAATTGTTTCAGGGACACCTGAGTGGCTCAGTCAGTTAGGTGTCTGACCCCATTTCACTTCAGGTCATGATCTCAGGATTTTTGAGATAAAGCCTTGCAACAGGCTCTGCAATGGCAGTGCAGAGACTGCTTGGGATTCTCTCTCTCTCTTTCTGCCTTCCCCCCCAAATAAATAAATAAACATTTAAAAAAGAGATTATCTTTAAAAAAAAGAATTGTTTTATATCTTAACATATGATCTATCTTGGAAAATGTTTCATGTGCACTTGAGAAGATTGTGTCTGTTCCTTTTGGATGGAATATTCTATAAATATCTGTTAAATCCATCTGCTCTAATGTTAATTAGGGCTGATGTTTCCTTATTGATTTTCTGTCTGATTTATCCATTGATGTAAGAAAGGCATTAAAGTTCTATACTATTATTGTATTGCTATTTCTTTATTTCTCTCTTTAGGTCTGTTAATATTTGCTTTATATACTGGGGTGCTTTTATGTTGGGTGCATAAATATTTACAAATGTCATATCATTTTGTTGGATTAACACCTGAATTATTATGTAATACTTTTCTTTGTCTCTTATTACAATCTTTGTTTTATGGTCTCTTTTTTTCTGATATAAATATAGATACTCCAGCTTTCTTTTTCTTTTCATTTGCATGAAATACCTTTTTCCATCCCTTCATTTTCCATGTGTGTCCTCACATCTAAAGTAAGTATCTTTCAGGCAACATATAGAAGGGTCTGGTGTCTTATTCAGTCAGCAATGTCCTTTTATTTGAGAATTTAGTCCATTTTACACTTAAAGTAATTATTGATAAGTATGTTAATTGTTTTCTAGCTGTTTTGGAGTTCCTCTCTGTTCCTTTCTTCTCTTGCTCTCTTCTTGTGTGGTTCTATAACTTTTTTGTTGTATACTTATATTCCTTTCATTGTAATTTTCTTGTATTTACTATATAGGTCTTCATGGTTATTAGGCTTGCAGGAAACAATTTATATCTATAACAGTCTATGTTGATAAAATCTGTGGTTTGATCTGATTGTAGAGATCAGCAGTATTAATCTCCCACCATACCATATTTTATGTTTTTGATGTCACATTTTACATCTTTTAATCTTTTGCATCTCTTAGCTAATTGTTATAATCATAGTTATTTTTGCTATTTCTCTCTTTAACTTTTATACTAGTTTCATAAGTTATTAATCCACTACTTTTACTGTATACTTATATTTCCAGTGAGGTTTATCCTATCATATTTGTTTTTACTAATTAGCACTTTACATTTTCAGCCTAAGAAGTCCATTAAAAAAATTTCTTATAAGGTAAATTTAGTGGTAATGAACTCTTTTAGCTTTTGCTTGCCTGGAAAACTATCTCTCCTTAATTACTGAATGATAACTTTGCTGGGTAGAGTATACTTGGTTGGGATTTTTTTTAGAACTTTGAAAATATTATGCCACTCCCTTCTGTCAGTAATATTTCTGCTGAAAAATCTGCTACTAGTCTTATGGAAGTTACTTTGTATGTAATAAGTTGTTTTTCTCTTGATGTTTTTAATATTCTTTTTTCTCTTTAATTTTTGACATGTTAATTATAATATTACTTAATGTGGATATCTTTGAAGTCTTCTTATTTGGGATTATCTGGAATTTCTGGATCTGGATATCCCCTTCTTTCCCTAAGTTAAGGTAGTTTTCAGACATTATTTCTTCAAATAAAATTTATGCTCCTTTTTTTTCTCTTGTTTTCCTTCTGGGAGCCTTGTGATGTGAATGTTGGACCATTTATGTTGTTCTATAAGTCCTTCAGTACTTTAAGTTATTTTCGCTTTTTTTTTCTGCTCTGATTTGGTGTGTTCCACTACTTTGTCTTTGAGTTGATTGATTTTTTCTTTCATCTAATTTGCTCTTGAAGCCCTTTCATGTATTTTTAATTCAGTTCTTGTTTTATTCAGTTCTATAACTTCTATTTAATACCTTCTCATATTTTTCATCTTTTTTCTGAAGGTCTCCTTGTTCATCCATTATTTTTCCCAGTTTGGCGTACACCTTTATGACCATTACATTGAACATTTTATCAAGTAAGTTACATATATGCATTAAGGTTTTTTTTTCCTGAAGTTTTATCTTGTTCTTTAATTTGGAACATATTCTTCTGTTTCATTTTTATTGAATCTCTGTGTTTCTATATAGTAGATTAAAAAACTATCTCTCCTGTCATGAAAGAGTGGCCTAGTATAGATAAACCATATTTTTAATCTCTGCCTCAGTTCCTAGTTTTCTTGCAAACTTTGTGTTTTTTCAAGCATCCTATCATATTTTTATAGCTCTCAGTTTTGAGACTACAAGAGTGGTCAGTGTCCCAAATGGGAGTATATCAGCACCTAGCTTCAGGCTGACTGAAAGGCAGACTCTCAAGCATCACCTTTTAAAAATATGCAAATATATATATCATTCCTGTTAGACCATAAGCATAAGCCTTGCTGGACACCAGAGCCAGGAAATCTGGGAAAGTCTCTCAATTATCAATTGCAGAAAATGGGCTCCAGTCTATAATATCTTTTCTGGATGATACCACTAAGCTGGAGCAAGGAAGAGGGAGGAGGACAAGATAGTGTCCACAGATTACATTCCCTGAGAGCAGCTCTATAAGCCTCTAAATATTTGCAAATCTGAAGTTTGCTTCTCAGACTGGAGCTCCAGGACAAACAAAGTGGCTTCCTTCACAGAAGGACTGCAGTATTTACCTCATTCCACCGTCCATGAAATGTCCTGTGGGTGGTAACCTGCCAAGTATCTCTTTGATTGCTATAGTCTGTGAGACTCAGGAATACAAGCCCCTGCACACCAGAGCCAAGCAGCCAAGGGGATTCTCTGGATGGCATAAACTGTGACACCATAAAGTAGATAAATAAATAAATAAATAAATAAATAAACCAAACAAATTGTGCACCAGATGTGTGTAGATGCCCCCTCCATGAGACACTGACTCCTTGGAATGCAACAGAGGGTCAATGTAAAGATAGAACCTATCTCCCAAGCTCTCTGGAAAATATTATGGTCAATATGTAGATTCATATTTAATTAGAAGCTTGCCTCTCAGGCTACCATAGTGATGATTAGCTAATAGGCCTCTTTCACACACACACACACACACACACACACACACAGTCAAGCTCCTGAGCCCTTGCCTCTTGCACTGCCCTGAGGGTTATAGCTGTTTAAGAACACTTTCACAATTGGTTAAAGCCCTGTGGGACCCACAAGCATAATTCCCACTGCTTACCAGAGTTAGGTGACTTAGACGTGGTTCCTGGCAGCAGTTATATAAACTGTGATACCAGACAAGGGTATGAACTCCTTTCTGGGTGACACCAATTATTAAAGTTCCATGGGACTAGAAACCTAAATCTCCCCTGGCCTCCAGAGCTAGGGAATCAAGTGGCATAACCTAGGTGATGTCTGCAAAAAAAATTGAGGAACAAGACATGTGTGGAAATTCCTTTCCAGGAATTCCCTTCTATGAAATGCTGCCCTGGAGCATGGTAAAGGGAAAGTGTGATGATGGTGCCCACCAGTCTTCATTCCTGGAGAGTGTCCCAGCAGTCTCTTAGATGTGTTTGTTAAGTTAGATGTCTGGTCCTCAGGCTGTGTTAAAAGTGAGTCCAAATGCATGAGCCCTGTAAGTTTGGTTTCAAAGATCACTATCATTCTGTGGATCTCAGGATGTGAGCCTTATTGTTTTTAAACATTAGATGTTTGGGAATGGGTTGTCTTAAAAGTTGGGATGCTCCTCAGGGAGAAGCTCTGCATTTGGAGTTCTTTCCCAGTTGTGAAACCCCATGCTAAGATTGAGGTTTATGGTGAGATTGTGTTACCTGTTTCAATTTGATTTTCTTGTTTTCCCAATGTGTAATTGTCATTCAGCCATCCTTTAGGTTTTGCAAATAGGAAGTTTTTTCATATGTAGTTGTAGACTCAGTGTGTTCATGGAAGGAGCTGGGTTCGAGATTGTCTTACATTGCCATCTCCAACTGTAACTCTCCTTCTCTTGTTGACCTCCAGTTTAATTCCATGGATTAATATGAATATCTTTAAATATACTGAGGTCTGTTCTTTGTGCTAGCATATGGTTTATGTTGGAGAATGTACCTATTGCATTTAACAAGAACAAATACTTTGCTGTGGTTGAATGAAGTGCACTGTACATATCTGTTAGATCTAATTTGTTTATAGTGTTTTTAAGTTTTCTATTTTCTTGTAGATTATCTACCTGCTTCATCCATTATTGTAAGTGGCGTATTGAATTATTCAGCTATTTTTGTTGAACTGTCCTTATCCTTCTAATTATTTTAGTATTTCTTTAATTCATTTTGGAGCTCTAACATTAACTGTTTATATATCAGTAAATCTTCTTGGTGAATAGATCCTTTTAGCATTACAAAATTTATCTTTTTGTATGTAGTATCAATTTTTATCTTAATATGCATTTTGCAGGTATTAATATACACAGTCCAGATCTTTTATGAATAAAGTTTACACAATTTTTCTTTTAGCATTCTTATTTTTTCAACCGTTTTGTGTCTTTATTATAATGTCTATCTCTTAAAGATAGCATGGAATTGGATCATGGTATTTATCTAGACTGTTAATCTCAGTTTTTTATTGGAGTAAAAATAATGTGATTGGTGATAATTTAGGAAGTGTCTGCCATTTTGTTATTTTGTTTTCTTGTGCCTTTCTGCATGTACTTATCCATTTCTGCCCTTTATGTCTTAAAATAAATTTTCCACAGTGTCATTTTAATATCTTTGCAGTTAATTTTACTATGTTTTATGTTATATTTAGTAGTTGCCCTTGGGATTAAAATTAGTACCAAACTTAAAACAATATAGTTCAGAGGGGCACTTGTGTAGCTCAGTCACTCAAGCATCTGATTCTTGATTTTGGCTCAGGTCATGATCTTACTTTTCATGAGTTTGGGCCTTGACAGTGCAGAGCCTGCTTGGATATCTCTCTCTTCCCTCTCCTTCTGCCCCTCCCCTGTCCACTCTCTCTCTCTCCCTTGCTCAAAATAAATAAATAAACTTAAAAAAAAGTCTAGTTCAGATGAATACTAAGTTGTTTTCAAAAGTATGCAAAATATTTGATTCAAACTAGAAACAGTCCTTTGCCCTCATTTTTGTTTTATTGTCATAAAATGAAAATTTATAATACTAAATTCATAAACACAGTTTTATTATTATTGCTTGATTCATTTGTCTTTTCACTTACAAGAGAAGGAGTTACAATAATGCATTTATACTCTCTTTATATTTACCCATGCAGTTGCCATTCACCTTGTTTTTTACTTTTTTGTGTGGGTAATACTTTCTGTCAAATGTTCTTTCAATTCATCCTAAACTCCCTTAGAATATATAAATAAATTAATAACAAACAAATAAATTCATTGATAATAATATAATAACAGTAAGGGAACTTATCACCTCACTTACAGCAATGGACAGATCATCTAAGCAAAAAATCAACAAGGAAACAATGTCTTTGAAGGACACACTGGACCAGATGGACTTAACAGATATATTCAGAAAAGTTAGTTCTAAATCAGCAGAATACACATTCTTTTTGAGTGTGCATGGAACATTCTCAACAAGAGGTAACATACTGGGTCATAAACCAGACCTCAACAAATGAAAAAAGATTGAGATCATGCCATGCATATTTTCAGGCCACAACACTATGAAACTTGAAGTCTACCCCCCCAAAATTTGGAAAGATGATGAATATATGGAGGTTAAAGAACATCCTACTAACGAATAAATGGGTTAATCAGGAAATTTAAAAGAAATAAAAATACATGGAAGCAAATGAAAATGAAGGCATGACTGTGCAAACCCTTTGGTATGCAACAAAGGCAGTAATGAAGGGGAAGTATATAGCAATATAGGCTTACCTCAAGAAGCAAGAAAAATCTCAATTACACACCCTAACCTTACACCTAAAGGATCTGGAAAAGGAACAGCAAAATAAAGCCTAAATCCAGCAGAAGAAAGGAGAAAATAAAGATTAAGGGAGAAGGGGGCATTTGCATAGCTTAGTTAATCATAGGACTCTTGATTTGGGCTCAGGTCATGATCTCATGGTCATGAGATGGAGTCCCACATCTGGTTCTGCATTGAATATGGAGCTTGCTTAAGATTCTGTCTCTATCCTTCTGCCCCTGCACCCCTCAAAAAATAGAGCAGGAATAAATGATATAGAAAGAACAACAACAACAACAGCAACAAAACCACAGAACAGATTAAACTAGGAGCCGCTATTTTAA
This sequence comes from Lynx canadensis, assembly GCF_007474595.2. Taxonomy (NCBI): domain Eukaryota; kingdom Metazoa; phylum Chordata; class Mammalia; order Carnivora; family Felidae; genus Lynx; species Lynx canadensis. The sequence goes on along the minus strand of NC_044321.2, from coordinate 73,454,152 downwards.
AAGAATTCATAAAATTGATAAACCCCTAGCCAGAATTTTATCAAAAAGAAAAAAGACCCAAATAAATAAAATAACAAATGAAAGATGAGAGATCATAACCAACACCCCAGAAATATGAACAATTATAATAGAATATTATGAAAAATTATATTCCAACAAACTGGGCAATCTTGAAGAGCATTTCTCTAGTGATGAACACCCTCTGTCTTTTTTTAAATCTGTTGATGCCTTCATTTAAATTCTTTTTTAAAAACGTTTTTATTGTGCTAAAATGTATCTAACACAAAATGTACAATCTTTACAATTTTTAGGTTTAGGATTCAGTGACATAAGTGTATTCATATTGTTGTGCAACCATAACACCACTATCAATTCCAAGAAGACATTTCATCTTGCAACACTTAAAATCTACACCAATTACAAAATAATCCATGATTCCCCTAACCCTCCAGACTCTGGCAACCTTCATTCTATTCTCAGTCTCTATGATTTTGCTCATTTAAATAACTCATACACGTGGAATCATGTGGTATTTGTCTTCTTGTGTGTGGCTTATTTCACCTAGCGTGTGTATTTAAGTTTCATCAATGTTGAATATGTGTGAGAATTTCATTTCTTTGCAAAGCTGAATAATATTCTAATATATGTATATAGCACTATTTGTTTCTCTATTCATTCATCAATGGACATATTTTAGCTATTGTGAATAATGCTGCTAATGAACATGGGTATACAAATACATTTTTGAGATTCTACTTTCATTTCTTTTGGATATGTACCCAGACATGGAATTTTGGAAATATATGCTAATTCTATTTTTAATTTTTGAGAAACTATCTTTTTTCTACAGCAGTCGCACCATTTTACGTTTCCTCTAACAAGGCACAAGTTTCCCAATTTTTCTGCATTCTTGCCAAAATGTGTTGTTTTGTGTTTTTACTTTTCTGGGTAGCAGCCACTCTAATGTGTGTGATGTGTTATTTCATTATAATTTGCATTGTCTTAATGATTAGTGATATCACATATATTTTAATTACCTTTTGGCCATTTGTATACTATAGTCCACCGATTTGTCCATTTTTAAAATGGGTTATTTGTTTTTTTTTTTTCTATATTGAGTTTTAGGAATTATCTACATATGGATATTAACATCTCATCAGATATATGAGTTGCAAATATTTTATCACATCCCATGATTTGCCTTTTTAAATTAATACTTTATTTGTTTTTAGAGTTTTAGGTTCACAGCAAAATTTAAGGGAAAAATACAGTTTCCATGTACTCCCTGCCTTCACACATCCTCCCATTTTCAACATCGCCAACGTGAGTGATACTTGTGTTACAAGTGCTGAACCATTTGATACACCATAAACACCCAAAGTCCATAGTTCACATTAGGGTTCACTATTGGTATTGTATATTCTAAGAGTTTGGACAAATTTATATTGGAATGTATACATAGTTATGGTATCATACAGGGTATTTTCACTGCTGTAAAAACTCCTCCATGCTTCACCTATTCATTCCTCCATCCCCCTAACCTCTGACAAACACTGATCTTGTTACTGTCTCCATAGAGTTTCCTTTTACAGAATGTCATATAGTTGGAATAATATACTATGTAGCATTTTCAGATTGACTACTTTCATTTAGTAATATTCATTTGAGTTTCATCAATGTTTTTAATGCCTTAAGAGCTCATTCTTTAAGCACTTAATAATATTCCATTATGTAGGTGTACCACAGTTTACTTATCTATTGACATACTAAAAGATACCTTGGTTACCTCCAAGTTTTAGCAGTTATAAATAAGCTACTATAAGCATTGCTGTGCAGGATTTTGTGTGACATAAGCTTTCAAATTTTTGAGTAAATACCAATGAGCATGAATGCTGGATCATATGGTAAGGGGACGTTTACTTTCATCAGAAATCATAAAACTGTCTTCCAAAGTGACTCTACCAGGCTTCCAGTCGAAGATGGCAGTCTAGGAACTCACCTTTTTTACAAGCACACAAAATCTACACCTATTTATAATGAATTTCCTCCTGAAAAATAACTGAGGAATGACTAAGCATCTTCTTCACAATAAAAGATCACATAGAGAATGGCAAAAGAGTTGAAGAGACAGAAACAAAGGGAACCCTTACCTTTAACATAGCTATCTGCAGTGGGAAGGGTTAGTACTGATGAACCATGAGCAGATTTGTCTGCCCTGGAGCACATGAAAAATAAACCTGTTTAAAAGGGCAGTCAGAATACAAAGGAACTAGCCCTAGAACTCGACCAAGTGGCAGGGCAGCTGTTGGAAATCTCTCTGGGCCAGAGGGGCTGGTGAGCACCATGATTTACATTTACCCTCCACCTTGATAGAGTGGGTGGGAAAGCCAGGTTGTCACAGGTGCAAAGCATCCCAGAACACCGCAAGCCCACAGTGATTCCACTCCAGACAACTTCCTAGGTCATTGCCAGTGAACAATGCTCTGAAACTTACTGTTTCACACCTGCTTTTGCCCCTTCCTTCCCACCAGCATGCTCACTTTGTGGAATACACTGGGAACACCAGCCTTTGCCCACCTCTTCTCCCGCCACCTGAGCAGGGTGCCTATGTTTGGAACACCATGGGAATCCCTACCCCATGCTCTGCCTTGTTTCTAGCTGACATGCTGAATCACCCCTGCTCAGAGTGCCCTGGGACCCCCAGCTTTCACTTATTTCAGGTTTAGCTGTGCTGCTATGGTGCCCTCTTCATGGAGAGCCTTTGGACAACCCTGGCCCATGCCCCTTTGCATGTAAGTTGTACTGCTAGTGCACTCCCTGTGCAGACCACCACAGGAACCCCCAGCCCACACCCCTTAGCTTCAAGTGTCTCAACAGGGCTCTCCTTGGGTGAAGCACCCTTGGACCCTTTACTCACACTTTCCTTGGCTCCGCATGCCTCGTAAAAATGCATTCTGTTCTGAGAACCCCATGTCACCCTACTTGCACCTTCTTCAGTTTCTGTGGACCTGCCAGGGCACCCTCTGGGTGGAGAGCCCTAGGACCACCACAGCCCATAACCACTTCAACTCTGGCCATCTCACCAGGTCAACCCAGGTACAGATATCCCTAGGACTCCTAGCCCATGCCAGCCACAGTCCTAACTAGCCTGCCGCGGTCACCAGGCACACAGTCTACACAGAGGACTACCATACACAAGAACATTCCTTCAAGTATAGGAGAAATACTCATTTAACCTAATTTGCAGAAATAAAAAGATAAAGTCAAGCAAAATGAGGAGACAAGGGGATATGCTTCAAACAAAAGGACAAGAGAAAATGTCAGGGAAAAAATAAGCAAAATTGACTAATAAATACTTTAATGATTGTAAAGGTGCTTAATGGACTAGAGAGAAGAATGGATGAACTCAATGAGAACATCAAAAAGAAAGGTAGAAAACATTAAAAAGAAGAATCAAAGTTTAATAATACAATAACCGAAATGAAAAATATACTAGAGGAAGTCAACAATAGATTAGCAATTAATTGATTAAATTAATTAAAAATTTAAAAATGAGTATACATTAAGGGATTTCTTGGACAACACGAAGCAAACAAGTATTCACATTACAATGGTCTCAGAAGGAGAAAAAGGGAGAAAGGGGCAAAACATTTATTTAAATAAATAATAGCTGAAAACTTTCCTAACCCAAAGGAATAAAATAAAACAAACAAACAAACAAAAAAACACAAAAAAACAGATATCCAGGTTCAGGCAGCACAGAAAGGTCCAAACAAGACAATATGATAGAGGTCCACATCACAACACAAAATAGTTCAAATGCCAAAGATTAAAGACAAAGATAGAATTTTAAAAGCAGCAAAAGAGAGTGCCCCATAAGGTTGGCAACTGATTTTTCAGAAGAAACTTTGCAGGCCAGAGGGAATGTCATGATATATTCAAAGTGCTAGAAGGAAAATACCTACAACCAAGAACACTCTACCTGACAAGGTTATCATGCAGAATTGAAAAAGCAATAGACTTTCTCAAAGTTAAAGGAGTTCAAAACCACTAAATCAGCCTTATTATAAATGTTAAATGACTTATTTAAGTAGAAAAGGTCATAATTAGAAGTGACAAAATTATGAATAAAAACGTAAAGCATATAAATAAATCATAGTGGGAAGTAAAAAAAGTTCTTTTAGAATATGTTCAAACTTAAGTGACCATCAACTTAATATAGACTGCTATATCCTTAGGATATATATATGAACCTCATGGTAACCATAAACTCAGAGCATATAATAGATGCACAGAACTTAAAGAGAAAGAAAGTCAGAGATAATACTAAAGAAAGTAATAAACACAATAAAAGAGAGCAAGATAAGAAAAAGGAAAAAGAAAAAATGCAAAAACAATCAAAAGAAAACAATTTAATAAAGACAATAAGTAAATACCTATTAATGACTATTTTCTGAGTATAGTTGACATACAAAGTTACATAAGTTTTAGGTATACAATTTAGCATTTTCACAAATTTATATATTATGCTGTGTTCATTAAAAGTGTAGCTACCATCTGTCCTTTTAGATCAATATTACAATATTATTGACTGTATTCTTTATGCTGTGCCTTTTATTCCTTGGACATATTTATTCCATAGATGAAAGCCTGTATCTCCCTCTCCTCTTTAGTTCTTTGGCACAACTGTCTACCACCTCTGCTCTGGCAACTATGAGTTTGTTCCCTGTATTTATAGGTCTGATTTTAATTTTGTTTGTTTGTTCTTTTGTTTGTTTAGATTTCACTTATGTGTTGAATCATATGGTATTTGTCTTTATCAATCTGACCTATATCACTTAGCATAATACCCTTTAGGTCCATCCATGTTGCTTCAAATGGCACAATGTCATTCTATTTGATGGCTGTGTAATATTCTAGTGAATGTACACACACACATATCATATATGGTATTATGGTATATATATATATATATATATATATACATATTTATAGATGTTTTAGCTATTCTAATTGCTATAAGGTAATATCATTTTGGTTTTGATTTGCATTTCTATGATTGGTGATGTTGAATATCTTTTCACATGTCAGTTGTCCATATATATGCCTTCTTTGGGAAAGTGTTTAGTTAGGTTATGTATCCATTTTTAAATTGCAATGTTTGTTTTTGGTGATGTCTTATATAAATTCTTTATATATATTTGGATATTAACTACTCATAAGGTACCTCATTTGAAATTATCTTCTCCCATTCAGTATGTTGTCTTGTTTTTTTTTTCAATTTTTTATTTAAATTCTAGGTAGTTACCATATAGTATAATATTGATTTCAGGAGTAGAATTTAGTGATTCATCAGTTACATATAACACCCAGTGCTCATCACAAGTGCCCTCCTCCTTAATAACCACACATTTAGCCCATTATCCACGTACCTCCCCTCCAGCAACCCTCAGTTTATTCTCTATAATTAAGAGTCTCTTATGGTTTGCTTCCATCTCTTTTTTGTTCTTCCTTCCCCTGTGTTTACCCATTTCATTTCTTAAATTTCACATATGAGTGAAATCATATAGTGTTTGTCTTCCTCTGATTGACTTATTTCACTTAGTGTAATACACTCTAGCTCCATCCATGTTGGTGCAAATGGCAAGATTTCATTCATTTTTATGTCTGAGTAATATTATATACATCTTCTTTATCCATTTGTCAATCGATGGAGATTTGGGCTATTTATGCAGCAACTTCTTACTAGATGTCTCCTGAGGCAAGGGGAAAAAAAGCAAAAATAAACTATAGGGATTTTATCAAGATAAAAATCTTCTGCACAGCAAAGAAATTAAACAAAACTAAAAGACAACCTACGGAATGTGAGAAGATATTTGCAAATGATATATATAATAAATGGCTAGTATCCAAAATCTATAAAGAACTTATAAAACTCAACACCAAAAAATCAAATAATCAATTTAAAAATGGGCAGCAGGCATGTACAGACATTTTTTTCAAAGAAGACATACAGATGACCAAGAGACACATGAAAAGATGCCCAATATCACTCATCCTCAGGGAAATTCAAATCAAAATGACAATGAGATATCACTACACACCAGTCAGAATGGCTAAAATTAAGTACACAGGAAACAGTGTTTGCAAGGATGCAGGGAAAGGGTAACGCTTTTACACTGTTGGTAGGAATACAAACTGGTGCAGCCATGGTAGAAAACAGTATGGAGGTTCCTCAAAAAGTTAAAAATAGAACTACCCTATGATCCAGCAATTGAACTACTAGGCATTTACCCAAAAGATACAAAAAAAAAATACTGACTTGAAGGGATACATGCACCCTGATGTTTATAGCAGCATTATCAACAATAGCCAAATTAAGGAAAGACATTGTTTTCTTACTGATCATTGTCTGGGTGATCTATCCATCAATATAAGTGGAGTATAAAATCCCCTCCTATTATTGTATTACCATAATTTCCTCTCTTTAAGTATTTTATATTTACTTTATATATTTAGCTGTTCCAGTGTTGGGTGTGTAGATATTTGTACTTGTTATATCCTTTTGTTGTATTTATCCCTGTATCATTACACGATACTCTTTGTCTCTTGTTACAGTCTTTATTTAAAGTCTATTTTTTCTGACATAAGTATTGTTACCTGGCTTTGTTTTTTCACTTCCATCTGCATGGTGAATGTTTTCTCATCCCTTCTCTTCTGTCTATATGTGTCTTTAGGTTAGAAGGAATTCTCTTATAGACAGCACAGAGATAGGTCTTGTCTTTTTATCCATTCCACCACACTATGCTTTTATATGAGAGTAGTTCATTTTCTTTTAAACTAATTTTTGATAGGTATGTATTTATTGCCAGTGTTTATTTGTTTTTCTGTTTGTGTTTTTAGTTACTTGTTCCTTTCTTATTCTTGTGCTCTCTTTCTTTGAAATCAATGAATTTCTATAGTGTTATGCTTGGCTTCTTTTTTTTCTTTTTAATTTTTTAAAGTGAACTTATTTATTTTGAGAGATACAGCGAGAATGTGAATTGGGGAGGGGAAGAGAAAGAGGAAGAATCTCAATCAGCCTCCACCCTGTCAGCACAGAGCCCATGCCAGGCTTGAACTCACAAAATCATGAGATTATGATCTTAGCTGAATCAAGAGTCAGATGCTAAACAGATTGAGCCACCCTGGCATCCCTGGCTTCCTTTTTCTTTATTCTTTGTTTATGCATCATAGGTATTGGACTTGTGGTTGCATGAGATTCATATATAACATCCAAGAAAATAGCATTCTATACTAATTTGATCATCACTTAATTCATACACATTCTTAAAAGAACAGAAATTATTTTTCTATTACTATTTTCTCCTTCCCTTCTTATTTTACTTCCTTCTCCACATTTTATGTGTATGTTGTTATATTTTCTTTTCACTTGTAATTTTATTTATAATTTTCTTATGTCTAATTATTTCCATTCCTTTCCCACTTAATAAAATCCATTTAACTTTTATTGTAAGACTGGTTTGGTGGAGATGAACTTCTTTGTCTTTTGTTTGTCTGAAAAATTCTTTATCTCTCCTTCAAGTTTGAATTATAACCTTGTTAACTACAGTATTCTTGGTTGCATTTGTTTTTTACTTTGTTTCATCACTTTGAATATATCATGTCACTCCGTAATGGCCTACGGAGTTTCAGCTGTAAAATCAGTTGAGAGCCTTATAGGCTTCCCTTTGTATGTTACCTTTTGTTTCTTTCTTGACGATTCTAAGATTCTCTCTTTATCTTTCATTTTTGACCTTTTAATTATTATATACAATGGTTTGGGCCTCCTTGGGTTCATCTTGTCTGGGACACTATTTTTCTTGTAGTTGGATGTCTATTTCCTTCCCAAAGTTAGGGAAGTTTTAAGTTATTATTTCTTTAATATATGTTGTACACCTTTCTCTTCTTGTTTCTTCTCAAACCCCTATAGTGTGAATGTTTGTTTGCTTGGTCTGCCCAAGAGATCTGTTAATCTATCTTTATTTAAAAAAATATATATTATATATTATATTTATTTATTATAATTATAATTAACAATAATTAATATTTATATGGGTTATTAGTGATTGATAATAATAAATCAATATAATTATTTATTTATTATAATTAAATGGTTATATATTTTTTAAATATTATATATTTTTAATATATATATATATTTTTTTTCTTTTTTCTTTTTCCTGTTAGCTTGTGCGCTTTATGTTACCCTGTCTTCTAGAATACTGAAATGTCCTTCTGAATTCTCCAATACACTATCCATTCCCTCTACCATTTTTTAAAAATTCAGTTATTGTATTCCTTAACACTTGTCTCTTTTTAATATTTTCTATCTCTTTATTGAAGTTCTTACTGCATTCTTCCACTCTATTCTCCATACCAGTGAGCATCTTTATGATCATTATTTTATTTTATTTTTTTAATTTTATTTTTTTAAATTTACATCAAAATTAGTTAGCATATAGTGCAACAATGATTTCAGGAGTAGATTCCTTAATGCCCCTTATCTATTTAGCCCATCCCTCCTCCCTCAACCCCTTCAATAACCCTCTCTTTGTTCTCCATATTTAACAGTCTCATGTTTTGTTACCCTCCCTGTTTTTATATTATTTTTGTTTCCCTTCCCTTATGTTCATCTGTTTTGTCTCTTAAAGTCCTCATATAAGTGAAGTCATGATCATTATTTTAAATTCTGTATCAGGCACATTGCTTATCTCTGTTTCATTTAGTTCTTTTTGGGAAGTATTTTACTGTTCTTTCTTTTAGAGTTTATTTATCTGTTTCCCCATTTTAGATTACTTTCTGTGTCTATTTCTATGGATTGGGCATAATGTTTAGTTCTCCTTAACTTGAATGAATGCTCTTGTGAATGGTGTCCCCTATGTGGAATGTGTTTGTTTGGTAATAATAAAATTAAAAATAGGGGCACCTGGGTTGCTCAGCTGGTTAAGTGCCCAACTCTTGGTTTTGGCTCAGGTCATGATCTCATGGTTTCGTGAGTTCAAGTCTCACATCAAGCTCTGTACTGACAGTGTGGAGTCTGCCTTGGATTTTCTCTCTCTCTCCCTCTCTCTCTCTGCACCTCCCCACTCACACTGTCTCTGTCTTTCTCAAAAATAAGTAAACTTTATTTTAAAAACTTAAAAATAAAATAATAGAATAGAATAATACAAACACAGGAAAAAGAGAAAAGAGAAAGAAAAAAGAAAAGAAAAAAATGAGAAGAAACAGGAATAGAGAAAAAAGAGAAGAGAAAACTAAATAGACCAGAAGTTAAAACAAGACAAATTTTAAAAATAAACAATAGGGGCACCTGGTGGCTCAGTAGGTTAAGCGTCCAACTTTGGCTCAGGTTATGATCTCGTGATTCGTGAGTTCGAGCCCCATGTCATGCATGTGCTGACAGCTCAGAGCCTGGATCTTGCTTTGAATTCTGTGTCCCCCTTTCTCTCTACCCCTCCCCCACTCACACTCTGTCTCTCTTTGTTTCTCAAAAGTGAATAAACATTAAAAAATTGAAAAAATATAAAAATAAAAAATAAAATAAGTGAAAATAAAAATTTCAATTACAAAATAAAATAAAATGCATCTTATTTTCTGTGTCTCAGCATAACTTGGGCTCATCTGGGCATGCAAACCTTGGACTTGTTGAATTCACAAGCTCACTGTGAAGACTGGGCCCACCTATTATTGTGTTCAAACCTACTCCAGTCTAGGCTTTCAAGGTACATTGGGAATATAAACCATGTCATTCTGTAGCCACTTTGACTTTGATAGTGTTCCCACAGCTTTTCTGCCTCTTGGTGGAGCTCTAATGCTGTTTCTTTTATATGTTAGCTGTTCTTTTAGTCTGTGATTTTTTTTCTGTGCCCAAAGACAGAGGTGTTGTTTTTTTTTTTTTTTTTCCAGTTCTTTAGTACTATCCATCCCCACTGTCATTCACAGCATCAGGTATGGGGTTTCATTTGTTATAATGTCTCTAGCTCTCTTAACATTCTGTCTTTTGTTGTTCAGAAGCTTGTCAGTTTTCCTTCATTTTTTTTTCCAAGAGGAAGTATTATATTAATAGGGGTAATTTAATGTGTTCCATGGAAAAGTTGAGTTCACATTCTTTTCAAGTTGCTATCTTGAACCAAAACCATTATGAATAAATATGGTTCTTCTCAAGTTGCTATCTTGAAGCAAAACTTTTATTAATAAATGCTTTAAATGTAAATAGTTTAAATACTCTAACCAAAAGATGTAGGGTTTGGAAATAAATAAAAACCAAGAACCAACTGGATGCTACCCAGAAGAGACTCGCTTCAGAGCTAAAAACACATAAAAGGTAAAGGTGAAAGGATGGAAAATGATATTCCTTGTAAATGGGGAAAAAAAAGAGGCCAGAGTAGTAATACTTAGCTCAAACAAAACACACTGTAAAAGACTGTAACAAGAGACAAAGAAGAGTATTACATAATGAAAAAGTAATAAATCCCACAGGAGCATATTACAAATGTATTTTTCTATGCACTTAATATTGGTACAACTAAATATATGAAGCAACTATTAACTGACATAAAGGGGATATTGACAATAATATAAAAATAGTAGAGGACTCTAACACCACAATTACATCAATGGAGAGATCGTCCAGGAAGAGAATCAATAAAGACATAATGTCTTTGAATGACACATTAGAAGGACTTATATACATAACATTCAATTCAAAATCAACACAGTACACATTCTCTTCAAGTGCTCATAGTACATTTTCCATGATAGTTCATGGTAGGCAATAAAACAAGTCTCAACAAATCTAAGAAGATTGAAATAATATCATGCAACTTTCCCAACCACAATGCTATAAAACTAGAAATCAATTACAAAAAAAAAAAAAAAACTGGAAAAAGTCACAAACACATGGAGGCTAAATAGCATGCTACTAAACAACTAATTTATCAGTGAAGAAATGAAAGACAATCTTTTTTAATATATGGAAACAAATAAAAATAAAGCAGACTGTTTCAAAATATTTGGGACACAGCAAACACAGTTTTAAGAAGGATGTGTAACCAATGCAGGCTTACCTCAAGACACAAGAAAAAAATATAAAATAAAAATTCTAACCTTATACCTCAGTGATTTAGAAAAATAAGAACAAAGACCAGATTTAATAAAAGGAAGAAAGTGATAAAGACTGGAGGAGAAATACATAATATAGAGGTGTAAAAGCAAGAGAAAATGTCAATAAAGCTGAGAGCTGTTTCTTTGAAAACACAAACAAAATTGATAAATTTTTGCCACATTCATCATGAGAAAACAAAGAAATTAAAACCCAAAGTGAAAGATAAGTAACCACTGACATCACAGAAGTTTAATGTCCCCTAAGATACTGTTAGGAGAAATTATACACAAAGTAGACAACTTAGAAAAAAATTGATGTATTCTTATAAACATAAAATTTGCCAAAACTGAATCAGTAAAAAATACAAAATCTGGACAGACTTACTACTACTAAAAAAATTGAGTTGGTTATGAAAAACTACCAACAAGCAGAAATCCATGACCAGATGGATTCACAGGTGAAGTCTACCAAACATTTAATGAAGAATTAATACCTATTCTCCTCAATGCGTTCAAAGAATAGAAAAGAAAACTCCTGGGGCACCTGGGTGGCTCAGTTGATTGAGCATCTGACTTCAGCTCGGGTCATGAGCTCACAGTTTGTGGGTTCAAGCCTCGCATCGGGCTCTGTGCTAACAGCTGATAGTCTGGAGCCTGCTTCAGATTCTGTGTCTCTGTCTCTCTCTGCCTCTCCCCAGATCTGTGTCTTTCTCCCTCTCTCAAAAATAAATAAACATTAAAAATATTTTTAAAAAAGAAAAGAAAAAAAAAACACCTAAATACATTCAATGAAGCCAAAATTACTATATACCAAAAACAAAGACATTACAATAAAGAATACAGAAGGCCAATTATCCCTGATAAACACAGATCCAAAAATCATCAACAAAATATCAGCAAACCATATTAAACAATCATTTAAAGAATCATTCATCATGATCAAGTGGTATATATTCCAGGGACACACATTAAGAAAAGGAAGCATAAAAATCATATGAATGATTTCAGGAAATGTGGAAAAGGAATTTGAAAAAACTTAAAACCATTCATGACAAAAACTCAACAAAGTGGGATTAAAGGGAAAATTCCTCAAAATAATAAATATATACATGAAAACCCACAAGTAAAATCATACTAAATTTTGAAACACTAAAGTTGCAGTAAAGTTGAAACAGTAAAGTTGCAGGATAAAAAAATAATAGCCAGAATTCTGTAGCATTTCTATACACTAATAACAAAGTAGCCCAATAAAAAATTAAGAAACAAAATCTAATATCTGGGGAGATTTTGGAGTAGGAGTATCCTAGGCTCACCTTGACCGATGGTTAAACCTAGATAACACCCACATGAGAGTAAATAAACCAGAAAATGATATAAGGACTGGAAAAACAGACTCAAAATCTAAATACAGAAAAGAGGCCACATCAAAAAGGGTGGGAAAGACTGAGACATAGTCAGGAGCAAATTGACACATCGGACTGTCTGCAGGAGGGAGGGTTGCCTCAGGCCTGGAGAAGGGAGAGGAGAAGATCTCATATCAGGCACCCCAGACATTGGGGACCTGCATTGGGAAGATAAATCCCCATAATATTTGCCTTTGAAAACCAGAGGGAACTAAATATGTGAGTTCTTACAATCAGCAGGGATTAAAAACTGGAGTTTTAAAAAGTCAGTGGGCTTAGCTATCGGAAAACCAGAGGGTACTAGGAAACTAAGTTCCTACCTTTAAAGAGAAAGCACAAAGCAGCCCCACTGAGATAAAGCACAGAAGCAGTAGTTTGAAAAATGCTTGAGATATACAGGAAAGAGATTTATTTACTAATTTCATAGCATGTGCTGGAGGTGCAGGGATCATTGGGAAACTTCTCAAAGAGCAAAAAAGCTGTCAGGAATAATTTGTCTTCCCAATCCACCAGCCTAGATATACAGACACCTACAGGAACCAATATATTCAACCTACCTTGTTAATGGTATGCTCTTCCCTAGTGATATTCTGTAGACGTGTACCCTCCATCCTGGCAGGACATTTCTTCACGGCTGCAAGTGCCCTTCCACAGAGGATAAGCACTGACATTACTGGCACTGCATGTCCTTCCCTCCCCCCACATTCTCCTGTGGGCATGTTCCCTTCCATATGTTTTTGGCAGGCCATACAAAGTAGTGCCACGAGACTGCCAGGGTACGAGCAAACACTCCAAAGAGAGTTCTTCCCTGGGGAAAAAGGAAGATAACCACCAACACCAGTCTTAGACTTGCCCCATCAGTTGGCTGGGGCAGACATCAGGTCTAACTGTAGGTCCCACCTACCAACAAAAGCTTCTCAGGGGACAACACAGGGAGAGAACCCTGCAGTTCAGTATTATCACAACTCAGTCAAATTCTTTGTCTGAATCAACTCGACCCCAAAGCAGCCATACACCATACCTCTAACAACACAGGCAACAAATCCTGCCCAAAGTGGCAAAGAGAGACATGGCAGACAACTGGACTAAAGGCATACTTGGAACAGTCACAATAGTAAGACACACACAACACACAAAGGAGTCACCACTGAAAAACTAATTTCTAGTAAACAGGGGACATTGGATTGCAAGGCAACACAAGACCTTTCCTTTATGAAGCCACTATTTTCAAGAGCAGGAAGACATAGCTGACTTTCCTAACACATAAAAACAGACACAGCATTAGACAAAATGAGGAGGTATTGGAATATGCCCTAAATGAAAGAACATGAGAATGACAAAATCAAATAGAAAATTGGAACAGACCAATTGCCAGCAATGAAACTATATCAGTAATCTAAAAATCTCTCAACAAACAAAAGTCCAGAACCAGATGGCTTTGCAGGTGAATTCTACCAAACACTTAAAGACTTAATACCTATTCTTATCAGACTATTCACAAAAATACAAGAGGAAGGGAAGGCTCCAAATTCATTCTATGAGGCCAACATCCCAATAACAAAACCAGATGAAGAAAGTTTTAAAAAAAAAGTAAGTACAGGACAATATCTATGATGGCCATAGATGCAAATATCCTCAATAAAATATTAGCAAAACAAGTCCAATATATTAAGTAAAATAATTCATCAGGAACAAATGGGATTTATTATTGGAATGTAAGTTTGGTTCAATATTTGCAAAGAATCAAGGTGATACATCACATCAATAAAAGAAAGGATAAACATCATATGATCTTTCAAGACCCAGATTAGCATTTGAAAAAGTGCAACATTCATTCATGATGAAACTTCACAAAAAAGTAAATTTAAAGGAAACATATCTCAACATAATAAAGTTCACATATAAAATAAAACACAACATCATACGGAATGGTGAAAAAATGAGAGCTTTTCCCCTTAGATCAGAAACAGGATAAGGTTGTCCACTCTCACAACTTTTATTCAATATAGTACTGGAAGCTCTAGCCACAGCAACCAGACAAGAAAAAGGAATTAAGGGCATCCACATTCATAATGAAGAAGTAAAACATTTACAAATAATTTGGTATTTATAAATAATATGATACTGTATATATAAAACCCAAATATTTTACCAAAAAACTCCTAGAACTGATAGAAATTACAAAATACCTAGAAAGAAACTTTAAAAAGGAAGTGAAGTCCTGTAATCTGAAAACTATGAAACATCAATTTAAAAAATTGAAGATGATACAAACCAATTGAAAGACATCCCATGGTTATGGATTTGGAGAGCAACTATTGTTAAAATGTGTATACTACCTAAAACAATCTACAGATTTAATGGAGTCTACATCTGAATACCAGCCAACTAAAATACCAATCCTATTTTCACAAAACTAGAACAAATAATCCTAATATTTGTATGGAGCCACAGAAGACTCAAAATAGGCAATGCAATCTTAAAAAAGAAAAAAAACTTCAGGTATTACAATCTCAGATTTCAAGGAATACTACAAATCTGTATAATCAAAAACAGTAAATTACTGTCACAAAAACAGACCCATAGATCAATGGAACATAGTAGAAAGCCCTGAAATTAATCAACAGTTATATGTTCAATTAATATTAAACAAAAAAGGGAAGACTATGTAATGAGAAAAAGACAGACACTTCAACAAATAGTGTTTAAAAAAAAACCATTACAGCTACATGCAAAAGAATGAAACTGAAATATTTTCTTCTTTTTTAAATTTTTTATGTTTATATATTTATTTGTTTTTTAACTTTATTTTTTATTTTTTTAAATTTGCATCCAAATTAGTTAGCATATAGTGTAACAATGATTTCAGGAGTAGATTCCTTAGTGGCCCTTACCCAATTAGTCCATCACCCCTCCCACGACCCCTCCAGCAACCCTCAGTTTGTTCTCCGTATTTATGAGTCTCTTCTGCTTTGTCCCACTCCCTGTTTTTATATCATTTTTGTTTCCCTTCCCTTATGTTCATCTGTTTTGTTTCTTAAAGTCCTCATGTGAGTGAAGTCATATGATTTTTGTCTTTCTCTGACTAATTTCACTTAGCATAATAACCTCCAGTACCATCCACGTAGTTGCAAATGGCAAGATTTCATTCTTTTTTGATTGCTGAGTAATACTCCATTGTGTGTGTGTGTGTGTGTGTGTATACCACATCTTCTTTATCCATTCATCCATTGATGGACATTTGGGCTCTTCCTTGTTTTGGCTATTGTTGACAGTGCTGCTATAAACATGGGGTGCATGTGTCCCTTCGAAACAGCACACCTGTATCCCGTGGATAAATGCCTAGTAGTGGAATTGCTGGGTTGTAGGGTAGTTCTATTTTTAGTTTTTTTGAGGAACCTTCATACTGTTTTCCAGAGGGGCGGCACCAGCTTGCATTCGCACCAACAATGCAAAAGAGATCCTCTTTCTCCACATCCTCGCCAACATCTGTTGTTGCCTGAGTTGTTAGTGTTAGCCATTCTGTCAGGTGTAAGGTAGCATCTCATTGTGGTTTTGATTTGTATTTCCCTGATGATGGAGGGAAATATGGAGCATTTTTTCATGTGTTGGTTGACCATCTGGATGTCCTCTTTGGAGAAGTGCCTATTCATGTCTTTTGCCCATTTCTTCACTGGATTATTTGTTTTTTGGGTGTTGAGTTTGATAAGTTATTTATAGATTTTGGATACTAACCCTTTATCTGATATGTCATTTGCAAATATCTTCTCCCATTCTGTCGGTTGCCTTTTAGTTCTGCTGATTGTTTCCTTCATGTGCAGAAGCTTTTTATTTTGATGAGGTCCCAGTAGTTCATTTATGCTTTTGTTTCCCTTGCCTCCAGAGACATGTTGAGATAGAAATTGCTGTGGGCAAGATCAAAGAGATTTTTGCCTGCTTCCTCTTCGAGAATTTTGATGGCTTCCTGTCTTACATCGAGGTCTTTCATCCATTTTGAATTTATTTTTATGTATGGTGTAAGAAAGTGGTCCAGGCTCATTCTTCTGCATGTCGCTGTCCAGTTTTCCCAGCGCCGCTTGCTGAAGAGACTGTCTTTATTCCATTGAATATTCTTTCCTGCTTTGTCAAAGATTAGTTGGCCATACGTTTGTGGGACCATTTCTGAGTTCTCTTTTCTGTTCCATTGATCTGTTTTTTTAATATGAAATGTATTGTCAAATTGGTTTCCATACAACATGCAGTGCTCATCCCAAAAGATTCCCTCTTCAATACCAATCACCCACCCTCCCCACCCTCCCACTCCCTATCAGCCCTCAGTTTGTTCTCAGTTTTTAAGAGTCTCTTATGCTTTGGCTCTCTCCCATTCTAACCTCTCTCTCTTTTTTTTCCTTCCCCTCCTCCATGGGTTCCTGTTAAGTTTCTCAGGATCCTTATAAGAGTGAAAACACATGGTATCTGTCTTTCTCTGTATGGCTTATTTCACTTAGCAGTGTCTTTTCTTGTGCCAGTACCATATTGTCTTGATGATTACAGCTTTGTAGTATATACCTGGAAGTCTGGGATTGTCTCCTGCTTTGGTTTTCTTTTTCAAGATCGCTTTGGCTATTCTGCATCTTTTCTGGTTCCATACAAATTTTAGGATTATTTGTTCTACCTCTGTGAAGAATGCTGGTGTTATTTTGATAGGGATTGCATTGAATATGTAGATTTCTTTGGGTAGCATAGACATTTTAACAATATTTGTTCTTCCTATCCAGGAGCATGGAATATTTTTCCATTCTTGGTGTCTTCTTCCATTTCTGTCATAAGATTTCTATAGTTTCAGCATATAGATTTTTCACCTCTTTGGTTACATTTATTCCTAGGTATTTTATGTTTTTTGTGCAACTGTAAATGGGATCGATTCCTTGATTTCTCTTTCTGTCGCTTCATTGTTGGTGTATAGGAATGCAACTGATTTCTGAGCATTGATTTTATATCCTGAAACCTTGCTGAGTTCATAAATCAGTTCTAGCAGTTTTTTGGTGGAATCTTTTGGGTTTTCCATATGGAATATCATGTCATCTGCAAAGAGTGAAAGTTTGACCTCCTCCTGGCTGATTTGAATACTTTTCATTTCTCTGTGTTGTCTGATTGCAGAGGCTAAGATTTCCAATACTGTGTTGAATAACAGTGGTGAGAGTGGACATCCCTGTCTTCTTCTGCCCTTAGGGGGAAAGCTCTCAGTTTTTCCCCATTGAGGTTGATATTAGTGTTGGGTTGTTCATATATGGTTTTTATGATCTCAAGGTGTGCTTCTTCTATCCCTACTTTCTTGAGGGATTTTATCAAGAAAGGATGCTGTATTTGTCAAATGCTTTCTCTGCATCTATTGAATGTATCATATGGTTCTTGTCCTTTCTTTTACTGATGTGATGAATCACGTTAATTGTTTTGTGGATATTGAATCAGCCCTGCATCCCAGGTATAAATCCCACTTGGTCGTGGTGAGTAATTTTTTTTTTAATTTTTTTTTCAACGTTTTTTATTTATTTTTGGGACAGAGAGAGACAGAGCATGAACAGGGGAGGGGCAGAGAGAGAGGGAGACACAGAATCGGAAACAGGCTCCAGGCTCTGAGCCATCAGCCCAGAGCCCGACGCGGGGCTCGAACTCACGGGCCGCGAGATCGTGACCTGGCTGAAGTCGGACGCTTAACCGACTGCGCCACCCAGGCGCCCCGGTGAGTAATTTTTTTAATGTATTGTTGGATCTGGTTGGCTAATATCTTGTTGAGGTTTTTTGCATCCATGTTAATCAGGGAAATTGGTCTCTAGTTCTCCTTTTTAGTGGGGTCTCTGTCTGGTTTTGGAATCAAGGTAATGCTGACTTCATAGAAAGTGTTTGGAAGTTTTCCTTCCATTTCAATTTTTTGGAACAGCTTCCAGAGAATAGGTGTTAAATCTCCCTTAAATTTTGGTAGAATTCCCCTGGAGAGCCATCTGGCCCTGGACTCTTCATTTTTGGCAGAATTTTGATTACTAATTCGATTTCCTTACTGGTTATGAGTCTGTTCAAATTTTCTATTTCTTCCTGTTTCAGTTTTGGTAGTGTATGTGTTTCTAGGAATTTGTCCATTTCTTCCAGATTTCCCATATTATTGGCATAAAATTGCTCATAATGTTCTCTTATTATTGTTTTTACTTATGCTGTGTTGGTTGTGATCTCTCCTCTTTCATTCTTGATTTTATTTATTTGGGTCCTTTCATTTTTCTTCTTGATCAAATTGGAAAGTGGTTTATCAATTTTGTTAATTCTTTCAAAGAACCAGCTTCTGGTTTCATTGATCTTTTCTACTGTTTTTTTTTTTTTTGGTTTCGATAATATTAATTTCTGCTCTAATCTTTATTATTTCCTGTCTTCTGCTGGTTTTGGTTTTATTTGCTGTTCTTTTTCCAGCTCCTTAAGGTGTAAGGCTAGATTCTGTATCTGAGATCTTTCTTCCTTCTTTAGGAAGGCCTGGATTGCTATATGCTTTCCTCTTATGACCATCTTTCATGCATCCAAGAAGTTTTGGGTTGTGGTGTTATAATTTTCATTGGCTTCCATATATTTTTAATTTCCTCCTTAACTGCTTGGTTAGCCCATTCATTCTTTAGTAGGATGCTCTTCAGTCTCCAAGTATTTGTTTCCTTTCCAAATTTTTCTTGTGGTTGATTTCGAGTTTCATAGCATTGTGGTCTGAAAATATGCACAGTATGATCTCAATCTTTTTGTACTTTCTGAGGCCTGATTTGTGTCCCAGTATGTATTCTATTCTTGAGAACTTTCCATGTGCACTGGAGAATGTATATTCTGCTGCTTTAGGATGAAATGTTCTGAATGCATATGTTAAGTCCATCTGGTCCAGTGTTTCATTCAAAACCATTGTTTCCTTGTTGATTTTTTGATTAGCTGATCTGTACATTGCTCTGAGTGGGGTGTTGAAGTCTCCTACTGTTATGTTATTACTATCGATGAATACCTTTATGTTTGTATTTAATTGATTTATACATTTGGATGCTGTGACATTTGGCACATAAATGTTTATAATTGTTAGGTCTTCTTGGTGGATAGACCACTTGATTATGATATAATGCCCTTCTGCATCTCTTGATACAGTCTTTATTTTAATGTCTAGATTGTCTGATATTAGTATCCCTACTTCGGCTTTCTTTGTTGACCATTAGAATGTTAGATGGTTCTCCATCCCCTTATTTTCAGTCTGAAGGTGACTTTAGGCCCAAAATGGGTCTCTTGTAAACAGCATATAGATGGATCTTGTTTTCTTATCCATTCTGTTACCCTTTGTCTTTTGATTGGAGCATTGAATCCAATCAAATATGTATATATATATATATATATATATCAAATATATATATATATACACACATATATACATATACATATATATGTGTATATATATATATATATATATATTCATCTTTCCCCCCCTCAGAGAGTCCCCCTTAAGATTTCTTGCAGGCTGGTTTAGTAGTCACAAACTCCTTTAATTTTTGTTTGTCTGGGAAACTTTTTATCTCTCCTATTTTGAATGACAGCCTTTCTGGATAAATAATTCTTGGCTACATATTTTTTTGATTTGGCACACTGAATATATCCTGCCACTCCTTTCTGGACTGCCAAGTTTCTGTGGATTGGTCTGCTGCAAACCTGATCTGTCTTCCCTTGTAGGTTAGCGACTTTTTTTCCCTTGCTGCTTTCATGATTCTCTTCTTGCCTGAGTATTTTGTGAAATTGAGTATGATATGCCTTGTTGATGGTCAGTTTTTGTTGAATCTCATGCAGGTCCTCTGTGCTTCCAGGATTTTGATGTCTGTGTCTTCTCCAGGTTAGGAAAGTTTTCCCCTACGATTTGCTCACATAACCCTTCTATCCCTTTTTCTCTCTCTTCCTCTTCTGGGACCCCTATGATTCTGATGTTCTTTTTATTTTTATTTTTTTAATTTTTTTTCAACGTTTATTTATTTTTGGGACAGAGAGAGACAGAGCATGAACGGGGGAGGGGCAGAGAGAGGGAGACACAGAATCGGAAACAGGCTCCAGGCTCTGAGCCATCAGCCCAGAGCCCGATGCGGGGCTCGAACTCACGGACCGCGAGATCGTGACCTGGCTGAAGTCGGACGCTTAACCGACTGAGCCACCCAGGCGCCCCTGATGTTCTTTTTAAATAAGTCACAGATTTCTCTAATTCTTAAATCATGCTCTTTTGCCTTAATCTACCTCTTTTTTCTGCTTCATTACTCTCTATAAGTTTGTCCTCTATATCGTTGATTCTCTGTTCTGCCTCATCCATCCTTGCAGCCGCTGCATCATCCATGATTGCAGCTTAGTTATAGAATTTTTTATTTCATTCTGCCTATTTTTTACTTCTTCTATATCTTCAGAAAGGGATTCTAATCTATTTTTGACTCCAGCCAGTATTCTTATTATGGTGATTCTAAATTCTCATTCAGACATCTTGCTTGTGTCTGAGTTGGTTAAATCCCTGGCTGTCGTTTCTTCATGCTCTTTCTTTTGGAGTCATTTTAAGAGAGAAAAGGAATTAATGAGGTAGAAAAATTAAAATTAAAAAATATTAAAATTAAAAAATATTAAAATTAAAAATTTAAACAGACACCCACACACAAAAATTGAATAAATGATTCTCGATCCTAGGTGTGTTTTTGTCTGGGTGTTGAAAATGTTTTGACAGATTAGAGGGGAAAAAAAGGGGGGAGAAAAAAAGGAAATCTTTTGAGAATTTGAAAAAATGAATACACAGAAGTTGACTCAAATGAGATCATGGAGGTAAAATAGAATTTGAAAAAAATATACACAGAAGTAAAGAATATAGTAGAAAAAATTAAAGTATTTTCATTAAAAATTAAAAATAAAAATAGTCTTTTTTCTTTTTCTATATTCAAGAAAAAGAAGAGAAATGAAAAAGTAAAAAAAATACAGAAAAGGAAAAAGAAAAAAAGGAAGAAAGAAATTGTTTGAAAATTTGGAAAAATGAATACACTGTAGTAGACTAAAATAAAAATATGGAAGTAAAGTAGAATTTCAAAAAATTACGTAAAAGCAAAAAGTATAGTAAAAAATAAAAAAAAATATTTTTAATAGAAATTGGATGTAAAAATGAAGTTTCTCTTTTTCTGCATTCAAGAAAAAGAAAAGAAATGAAAAGGGGAAAAAAAGAAAAAAAAGGCTATTGTTTGAAACATTGACAAGGTGAATACACTGAAGTAGACTAAAATAAAATGATGGAAGTAAAATAGAATTTGAAAAAATACACAAAAGTAAGAATTATAGTAATAAAAATTAAAGAAAAATATTTTTAATAAACATTAATTTTTTCGGGGCGCCTGGGTGGCTCAGTCGGTTAAGCGTCCGACTTCGGTTCAGGTCACGATCTCACAGCTTGTGAGTTAGAGCCCCGCATCAGGCTATGTACTGACAGCTCAGAGCCTGGAGCCTGCTTCTGCTTCTGTGTCTCCCTCTCTCTCTGCCCCTAACCCACTCGCATTCTGTCTCTGTTTCTGTCAAAAATAAACATTAAAAAAATATAAAAAAATTAATTTTTTCTCTTTCTGTATTCAAGAAAAATGGTAAAGAGAAAAAAATAAAAGAAACAAAATTGAATAGATGGACCTCCTAACAGATTGAAGTAGAACTTAAATTACTTTGTTTTCCCCTAGAGGTCAGTCTATGTAACGCTTTATACTCCATAAACTAAGCTGGCCATGAGACTTGTGTCCTTGAAGAGCGAGGTTGGCCCAGTTGGGCAGGGCTCAGCGTAACAGCTCCGCTTTCCACTAGATGGCGCTGCTAGCTTACGGAGGTGGAGTGTTGTGGTGCTGGTAGGTGCATATGCGCATGCGCGGGAGTGGTGAAAATGGCGCCACCCAGCTACCCAGTTTGTTCTCCCAGATCAGCAATCGTGCACCCGTCTTCTGTCTTCAGCTGTCGTCCACTCCCTGCTTTTTCACTCTCTGTGACCAGGCCCCAGGTAGGGCAGTACCTCTCTCCTGAGTTTCGTCTCACATGTGGCTGCTTTCCCCAGCCCCTTAGACCTGTTCTGCCCCTCTGCAGGAGGGTCTCACTGAGCAATGGACAAATGCCGGCTGCACCCAGGAATGCTTTCTGGACCCTGCTGCTACTGGTGCCCTGAGACTACGGCCAGGTGCCAGCCTGCCCCAGAAAAAGTTCACGAGATAGTGTAGCAGTAGCGTTTCAGAGATTATGGAAAATCACAACACACATCTGGCACCAGGCTTCACCCTTAATGACCTTGCCCCAGCACCAGCAAATGTGGCAACCTCTGGGGTCTGCTGGGACCAGGTGGCTTTAACAGTCTCTACCAAATGTCCTTCCAGCAGTGGAACTGCTTTTTCCCGTGTGGCCCAAGATCCTCCCGGACCTCACTGTGTTCCTGGGGATTTGCCCTTCCCACCAGAGCACTGCCAGGTATGGAGCTGTGGAGTTGCAGACCGCACTCCCTTTGTTTACAGTCTTCTTGGAATTTAAACCCTCTCCTTTCTCCTTTCTCCTTTCTCCCTTTTTAGTTTAGACCCTGCAGCTGTTTCCAATTTTGCACTTTCTCTCCAGCTGCTTTTGGGGAAGGGTGCTTTTCCAGTATTCTTCCCCCCACCATCTCTGTCCTCTCTCTGCTCGCAAAAGCACTTCCCTTCCTGCACCTCTAGCTCCCCAAGTTCACTTCTCTGTGCTGTGTACCTGCTGAATTCTATGGTTCAGGTTGTGAACATTGTTGTGTTAATCCTCTAGTCAGTTTTCTAGATGTATAGGATGGTTTAGTGTTGGTCTGGCTGTATTTCATGGATGTGAGACACACAAAAAACTTCCATGCTGTTCTGCCATCTTGGCTCTTCTCCTATGAGCATGAGTGGGGGAGGGCAGAGAGAGAGGGAGATGTAGAATCTGAAGCAGGCTCCAGGCTTTGGGCTGTCAGCACAGAGCCGACGTGGGGCTCAAACCCATGAACCATGAAATTATGACCTGAGCCAAAGTCAGAGGCCTAACCAACTGAGCCACCCAGATGCCCTGAAACTGAAATATTTTCTTACACCATATATTAGAATGGATTAAATATGTAAATGTGAAACCTAAACCATAAAATCCTAGAAGAGAGCATAGGCAGTAATATCTTGGACATTACATAGCATAATTTTCCTTGATCTGTCTCCTGAGCCAAGGGAAACAAAAGCAAAAATAAACTTTTGGGGCTACATAAAAATAAAAGCTTCTGCAGAGCAAAGGAAACAAATAACAAAACTAAAATACAACCTACTAAATGGGAGAATATACTTGCAAGTGACACATTCTGATGAAGAGTTAAAATCTAAACTATATAAGGTGTGTGAAAACTCAACACCAAAAACTACAAATCATTTAAAATATCAGAAGACATGAACATTTTTTTCCCAGAGAAGATGTACAGATGGTCACCAAATACATGAAAAGATGCTCAATATCACTGAACATCAGATAAATGCAAATCAAAATCATAAAAAGATGTTACCTCACACTTACCAGGATGATTAAAATCAAAATCACAAGAAACAAGTATTGGCAAGATGTGGAAAAGTAGGCACTTTCATGTACTGTTAGTGGGATGCAAACACTGTGGAAAACAACATGGATATTACTCCAAAAATTAAAAATCAAATTAGCATATGATTTACTAATTCCAATACAAATCAAAGAATACAAAAACACTAATTCAAAAAGATATGTGCACCCTATGTTTATTGCAGGATTATTTACAATAGCCAAATTATTAGAAGCCACCTAAGTGTCCATCAATAGATGAATGGATAAAAAGGAAATTTTGGGGACCCTAGGAAGATGGTGGTGGAATAGAAGGATTCTAGTCCATCTTTTCTCATGAACACAACTAGATAATGATCAAAACATTCTAAATACCTCAGAAATCACCCTGAAGACTGACAGAGAAATCTCAAAAGCTAAAGGGAAAGAAGAGGCCACCTTAAAGAAGGTAGGACATATGGAGTTGTAGTTGAGGGGAGAAATGGATCTTTGATGCTGCAGAGGGAAAAAAAAAAAAACCATGGTCACAAAGAAAAGGAAAAGAGAGTAGAACACACAAGGGGATGCACAAGGAGAACATTATCCCAAAGCCATTGGCTTGGGGAAACAAAAATGAGACCAGATTTTGAGTTCTTGCAACCAGTGTGGCTTAAAGCCTGGAGCTTTAAACGTCAGCAGGCTTTTTGGGTGTTGAGTTTGATAAGTTCTTTACAGATTTTAGATACTAACCCTTTATCTGTCATTTGTAAATATCTTCTCCCATTTCATCAGTTGCCTTTTAGTTTTAGGGTTTTTTTTTTTAATTTTTTAAATGTTTCTTACTTTTGAGAGAGAGAGTGAGAGCAAGTGGGAGAGGGCAGAGATAGAGAGGGAGACACAGAATCTGATGCAGGCTCCAGGCTCTGAACTGTCAGCACAGAGACCAACATAAGGCTCAAACCCAGGAACCATGAGATCATGACCTGAGCTTAAGTCAGATGCTTAAACGACTGAGCCACCCAGACACCCAGTTGCCTTTTAGTTTTGCTTATTGTTTCTTTTGCTGTGCAGAAGCTTTTTATCTTGATGAGGTCCAAACTCCTTATTTTTGCTTTGATTTCCCTTGCCTCCAGAGACACGTCTTATATGAGGTTGCTGTGGCTGAGGTCCAAGAAGTTGAAGAAATGGGCAGAGAGGTCAAAGAGGTTGAAGAAATGAGCAGAAGACACTAATAGATGCTTTTCCAAGGTAGAAATCCAGATGGCTATCAGACACATGAAAAACTGTTCAACATCATTCATCATCAGGGAAATACAAATCAAAACCATGATGAGATACCACCTCACACCTGTCAGAATGGCTAAAATTGACAATTCAGGAAACAACAGATGTTGGCAAGGATTCAGAGAAAGGGTAACCCTCTTGCACTGTTGCTGGGAATGCAAGCTAGTTCAGCCACTCTGGGAAACAGTATGGAGGTTCTTCAAATTTTAAAAATAGAACTACCCTACAATTGCACTAGTAGGCATTTATCCAAAGGATACAAAACTACTGACTTGAAGGGGCACATGAACTCCAGTGTTTATAGCAGCACTATGAAAAACAGCCAAATTATGGAAATATGGAAAGAGCCCAAATGCCCGTCGACTGATGAATAGATAAAGGAGAGGTGAGGTGGTGTGTGTGTGTGTGTGTGTGTGTGTGTGTGTGTGTGTATAACGGAATATTACTCAGCAATCAAAAAGAATGAAATCTTGCCGTTTGCAACAACGTGGGTTGAACTAGAGGGTATTATGCTAAGTGAAATAAAGAAGTCCGAGAAAGAAAAATATCATATTATTTCACTCATATGTGGAATTTAAGAAACAAACAGATGAACATAAGGGAAGGGAAGTAAATAAAAGATAAAAACAGAGAGTGACGTAAATCACAAGACTCTTAAATACAGAGGACAAACTGAGGATTGCTGGAGGGGAGGTGGATAGAGGGTTGACTAAGTGGATTAGGGGCATTGAGGAGGGCACTTGTTGGGATGAGCACTGTTATATATAAGTAATGTATACTAAATTCTGCTCACTTCGCTACTGTGAAGCCAATACTCACAGTATGTTAAGTAACTCGAATTAAAAAAAAAATTAGCAGGCTTGGCTTGGATAGAGGCCTGAAGGCACTGACCTACTTCTGGAGATAGAATGCAAACAATCCAGGACAAGATGGCATGGAAATAATGATCTGAAGAACATCTGAGGCACTCAGTGGAGAGATTATTCACTCTTCTTGGAGCAAGTGCTTGAGTGGTAGAGTTCATGGAGAGGGACAAAAGAATTGGCTGGCACCATTCCCCTCCTCTGTCCTTCAGCATAAAAACAGAGCAAGCTGTGGGAAGCAGTGCAGGGTCCACACTGGCTAACTTGCTTACACTAAGCCCCACTGCCTTGCACTCCAGTGCAACTGTCCTCAGTTAAGCTTGCCTCAGTCCCTGTGTGGAAGGCTCCTCCCCCCAAATGGCAGAACAAACAGCCACCCACACAATGTCTCCCAACCAGAGATTTTTGCAGGGCCTCATATCTAGTGGACATAGTATTGGGTCTCATTTCACAAGTAGACCAGGGCAAACCTACATTCTGGTCAAGGAACAAACAGTGCCCAAGAGGCAAGTAGAGCCCCTACATATGACTGGCTGAAAGGATAAAGGAGCCAAAACACAAGAGCAGAGCACACACAGCACAAACCAGAGACACTCTTTGAAGTGCCGGGACCTGGGCAATACATGACCACTTCTTCATAAAGCCATTGCTTTCAGGAGCAGGAAGTATAATTGGATTTTTCCTCTTTTAAAAAAGTTTATTTATTTATTATTTAATTTTAGGGAAAGAGAGAGAGAAGGGTAGGGGCAGAGAAAGAGGGAGAGAGAGAATCCCGAGCAGGGCAGAGACTGATGCAGGGCTCAAACCCACAAACCATAAGATCATGACATGAGCCAAAGTCTAGAGTCAGACGCTTAAAAGACTGAGCCACGCAGGTGCCCCCATAATTGGCTTCTCTAACACAGAGAAGATAGAGACTTAGACAAAATTCAAAAATAAGCAATTTATCCTAAATGAAAGGATAAGATAAGGCCACAGCCAGAAATCAAAGTGAAACAAACATAAGTAATATGCTTGATGGAGAATTTAAAGCAACAATCATAAGAGTACTCACCAGGATTAAGAAAAGAATAGAACACACATCAGTGAAACTCTTACCATAGAGATCAAAGAGTTAAAAATAATTAGAAATGAGGAATACATCCATGCTCATGGACTGGAAGAATAAATATTGTTAAAATGTCAATACTCTTCATAGCAATTTACACATTCAATGCAATCCCAATCAAAATTGCACCAGCATTCTTCTCAAAGCCAGAACAAGCAATCTTAAAATTTATATGGAACCACAAAAGACCCCGAATAGCCAAAGTAATATTGAAGAAGAAGACCAAAGCGGGAGGCATCACAGTCCCAGACTTTAACCTGTACTACAAAGCTGTAATCATCAAGACAGCATGGTATTGGCACAAAAACAGACACATAGACCAATGGAATAGAATAGAGACTCTATAATTGGACCCACAAAAGTATGGCCAACTAATCTTTTTGACAAAGCAGGAAAGAATATCCAATGGAAAAAAAGACAGTCTTTTTAACAAATGGTGCTGGGAGAAGTGGACAGCAACATGCAGAAGAATGAAACTAGACCACTTTCTTACATCATTCACAAAAATAAACTCAAAATGGATGAAGGACCTGAATGTGAGACAGGAAACCATCAAAACCATAGAGGAGAAAGCAGGAAAAAATCTCTCTTACCCAGCGGCAGCAATTTCTTACTGGACACATCTCCAAAGGCAAGTGAATTAAAAGCAAAAATGAACTATTGGGACCTCACGAAGATAAAAAGCTTCTGCACTGCAAAGGAAACAATGAGCAAAACTAAAAGGCAACTGACGGAATGGGAAAGATATTTGCAAATGACATATCAGACAAAGGGCTAGTATCCAAAATCTATAAAGAGCTCACCAAACTCCACACCTGAAAGACAAATAATCCAGTGAAGAAATGGGCAGAAAACATGAATAGACACTTCTCTAAAGAAGACATCGACATGGCCAACAGGCACATGAAAAGATGCTCAACGTCGCTCCTCATCAGGGAAATACAAATCAAAACCACACTCAGATATCACCTCACGCCAGTCAGAGTGGCCAAAATGAATAAATTAGGAGACTAGATGCTGGAGAGGATGTGGAGAAATGGGAACTCTCTTGCACTGTTGGTGGGAATGCAAACTGTTGTAGCCACTCTGGAAAACCGTGTGGATGTTCATCAAAAAATTAAAAATAGATCTACCTTATGACCCAGCAATAGCACTGCTAGGAATTTACCCAAGGGATACAGGAGTGCTGATGCATAGGGGCACTTGTACCCCAATGTTTATAGCAGCACTCTCAACAATAGCCAAATTATGGAAAGAGCCTAAATGTCCATCAACTGATGAATGGATAAAGAAATTGTGGTTTATATACACAATGGAGTACTACATGGCAATGAGAAAGAACGAAATATGGCCCTTTGTAGCAACATGGATGGAACTGGAGAGTGTTATCCTAAGTGAAATAAGTCATACAAAGAAAGATACCATATGTTTTCACTCTTATGTGGATCCTGAGAAACCTAACAGAAGACCATGGGGGAGGGAAGGGGAAAAAAAGTTAGAGAGGTAGGGAGATAAACCATAAGAGATGCTTAAAAACTGAGAATAAACTGAGGGTTGTCTGGGGGTGGAAACGGGAAAGTGGGTGATGGGCATTGAGGAGGGGACCTGTTGGGATGAGCACTGGGTGTTGTATGTAAACCAATTTGACAATAAATTTCCCATTAAAAAATTAAATTATTAAAGTCATACTAAATGGAATAAATCAATAACAACAACAGCAAAAATACTGTGTGATTCCATTTCTGTGAGGCACCTAGAATAGTCAGATTCATTACAGACAGAAAGTAGAATAGTAGTTACTAGGACCTGGGGAAGGTTATAAAGGGGAATTATTATTTAATCAGTATAGAAATTTAGTTTGGGATGATAAACATATTCTGGGGTTGGATGGTGATGATATTTCCACAGCACTATAAATGTACTTAATGAACTAAACTGTATAGTTACTGATAGTTAAATGGTAATTTATATATATTTGACCACAATAAAAATAATTAAAATAAAAATATATTAAAAAATTGCTCTTGCACTTTATGTACGTGAGATTGGAATAAATAGTAAACATGTGAAAAAATTTATTTTCATATTCACTTTCAGTATCTTTTAGTTTTCAGTCTACAAAAGGAAAAACAAAACAAACACTAAATATATCATGCATTATCAGTATGGTAATGCAAGAAAGAACATGAAAATTTTATTTTATTTTATTTTATTTTATTTTATTTTTGAAAATCAAAATTTTGTTTAAACAAAATAACATTAACGTAGAAGCTGAGAGAGTTTGACTAAGATCCATAATTTATTTTTTAATGTGTTACCAATGTTAATGTTCTCTTTTCCATAATTTTATTATGGTTATTTATGGGAAGCTGGGTAAGGTGTACATGGTGCCTTGGTACTATTTTGCAAAATTGCTATTGCTTAAAATCACTTTAAAATTAATTTTTTAATTATTAATGAATGCACATGTAATTCATGTGTTAATTATGTATACAAATCCATCCAGATTTTTTTATGGCTTCTTGTTGCAATAGGTTATAGTAGAATATAGCCACACTAGTGATTCCAAAACTTGAATTTTTTTTTTAAATTTTTTTTTCAACGTTTATTTATTTTTTGGGGACACAGAGAGACAGAGCATGAACGGGGGAGGGGCAGAGAGAGAGGGAGACACAGAATCGGAAACAGGCTCCAGGCTCTGAGCCATCAGCCCAGAGCCTGACGCGGGGCTCGAACTCACGGACCGCGAGATCGTGACCTGGCCGAAGTCGGACGCCCAACCGACTGCGCCACCCAGGCGCCCCCAAAACTTGAATTTTGTAGACCCAAAGGTGTACAGTCACAAACTGAGGGATAAAAATTATGCAGCTAATTTTAAATTTAGTCAAGTAAAGTCCTTTAAAATATAAAACACTTTGGGCAGCCAGTTGGCTCAGTTGAGCATCTGACTCTTGATTTCACCTCACGTCATTGTTCCAGGGTTGTGGGATGGAGTCCCATGTCTGGCTCCATCCTGAGAGTGGAATCTGCTTGAGATACTGTCTCTCTCTCTATCCCTCTGCCCCCCTCCCCCATTCCTACTCTCTCTCTCTTAAAATAATAATAAAAAATTAACTCTCATTCTTCAAAAAAATAATTTCAAAATAAATTATGAAGGATCGGATACCATGAAAAAGTCATCTTTTGTTCTTTAACCACTCATTATGAAAAATTTCAAACATATTGCAACGTAGAAAGAATAGTGAAAGGGACTTCCATGTATCTATATCAGTCTTCAACAGTTATCACTTAATGGACAACCTTGTCTCATAAATATCTTCACTGATTTCCCTATTCCTCATACAACAAAGCATTTTGAAGAAGATGGCAGATATTGCATCATTTCATTTGTAAACATTTCAGTACATAACTCAAAAAGGTGAGTCATTTTTAAAGCATATCATATTATTATCTCACTCAAAAGTAACAATAATCTTTACTATCAACTATTCACTATTCAATTTTCTTAGTTTTTTCTTAATATGCAGAATTTATTCAAATTATAATCTAAATAAAGGCTATGAATTATAGTTAATTGATGTAACTCTTGTGTCTTCTTTAATCTGTCGCTTTCTCATCTCGTGTATTTTTTTTCCTTTGAAATCTATACGTTGAAAAGTCTAGTCACTTGCCATAATATTTTCCTTCTTTCAGGATATTTTTATTGTAATTTAACAGGTTTCTCAGAGCTTATTTTTTTTAAGATATTAGTTAAATCTAGAGAATAGATCAGATACAAGTTAAGGTTTATAACATGAGTACTTCATGAGTGGAGTTGTGTATTTCCATTGAAAAACACCTAATTTCTCAAGGTCTCTATTTTGGTAGTGTTAAAATTGATCTGTGATTTTAAGGTGTCATTAGCTTCATTCACTTACTGTAAAGTTCCCCATCAGCTTTTCACCTAGTGAGTTTAGCAAATATTGATAACTGTCACCTAGATCTGTTCTTTTATCATGGATTTCAAACCAGTAATATTTTAATTTTATATTATTGTTTCATTTAGAGAAATACATCTATAAAACATTTCTGATAAACCTTTTTTTTAATTGATTAACTTGGGGTATATTTAATTCAAGAAAGACAAGATAAAGACTTGGGGATAATATGTTTATTACTCAGCATTTCAAAGTTAATGTTTAAAAATATTTTGAAATCTGATTTTAATATAATTGATGTTACAATCATTTGAGTAATTCTGGTTTAAAATAAATTATCTTATTTCCTTTCATTGATTTTTATATACATATTACTATTGTATTTAAAATCTTAATTTTTGTGACAATATTATTTATTGGATTTATCTTACTTTCAAAATTACCAGTATTATTACTAATACATAATTACTAAAAGTGACCGTAATTTCTTGTTAATTTGTGTCTGGACACTATTGACAAATTACTGTATTTTTAAAAAAAGGCCTTTTCCAGGAGGAGTTTTAGATTCACAGAAACATTGAAGAAAGGTAAAGAAATATCCCATTTACCCTGTGCCCCTGCACTTGCACACCCCTCCATTATCAACACCCCCAACCAAAGTGGTACATTTGTTGCAACTGATGAAATTGACCCATCATAATCACCCAAAGTCTATAGCTTACATTACAGTTCACTCTCGGTTTTATACATTTTACGGGTTTGGAAGAATGTATAATGATATATATCCATCAGTATTGTTTGCAGTTTAACTTCCCTAAAAAAATGCATGTTTAAGCTATCCAATTCTTCCCACTCCAACTCTTGTCAAACACAGATCTTTTCACTATCTCCATGGTTTTGAATATTCAAGAATGTTACAAAGTAGGAATAACACAGTGTGTAGCCTTTTCAAATTGGCTTCTTTCATTTAGTGATATGCATTTACATTTTCTCCATGTCTTCTCATGCCTTGAGAACTTATTTCTTTTCAGCACTGGAAAATATTGTATTGTCTGGATATACCATTGTCTGAATAGTTTATTTATGTACCAAAGACTATCTTGGTTGTTCACAAGTTTGGTTCTTTTCTTTTTTTCTTTTTTTTCTTTCTACTATAAACTTTTATGTGCAGGTTTTTCTATCAACATAATTTTATTTCCTTTAAGAAGGTACTAAGAAGTGGAATTTCTGGGTCATATGGTAAGAATACTTTTAGTTATAAAAAAGAAAGAAAAGAAAAATAAAAACATGAAATTTCTTCTAAAGCGTCTGTACCATTGTGCATTCTCAACAATGTATGAAAGTATATAATGCTGCCATAAATATCATGGTGCATGTATCCCTTTGAATTAGTATTTTTGTATTATTTTGGGAAACATCAGGAAGTGCAATTGCAGGAGTGTAGGTTTATTAATACCTTTTTGAAAAAACTCCATCTTGTTTTCCAGAGTGGCTAAACCAGTTTGCATTTCCACCAACAGTACAAGAGGGTTTCCCTTTCTCCACATTCTCACCAACATCTGTGGTTTTCTGTGTTGATTTTACCATTCTGACAGGTGTGAGGTATTATCTCATTGCACTTCTGATTTGAATTTCCCTGATAATCAATGATGTGGAACATCTTTTCATGTATGTTAGCCATCCATATGTCTTCATTGAAAAAATGTCTATGCATGTCTTCTGACCATTTATTAATTGAATTATTCATTTTTTGGGTGTTGAGTTTTATACGTTCTTTAGATATTTTGGGATACTAAGCCTTTATCAGATATTTCAGTTGCAAATATCTTCTCCCATTCAGTAGGTTGCCTTTTAGTTTTGGTGTTTCATTTGTTTTATTTTGATTAAGTCCCAATAGCTTATTTTTGCTTCTGTTTCCCTTGCCTCAGGAGACATATATAGAAAGAAGTTGCTATGGCCAATGTCAAAGAGGTTAGTACCTGTGTTCTCCTCTATGGTTTTTATGTTCTTATGTCTCATATTAAGATCTTTAATACATATTGAATTTATTTTTGTGTATGGTGTAAGAAAGTGGTCCAGTTTCACTGTTTTGCATGTTGCTGCAATTTTCACACCCATTTCTTGAAGAGACTTTCTTTTCCCATTGGATATTCTTTCCTACTTTGTCAAACATTAATTTACCATATAATTGTGTGCTTTTTTATGGGTTTTCTGTTCCATTGATTTATGTGTCTATTTTTCTGCAAGTATCATACTGGTTTTGATCACTAAACGTTTCTAATATTATTTGAATTTCATAACTGTGATGCCTCCAGCTTAGCTTTTCTTTTTTTTAATTTTTTAAACGTTTATTTATTTTTGAGACAAAGAGAGACAGAGCATGAATGGGGGAGGGTCAGAGAGAGAGGGAGACACAGAATCTGAAACAGGCCCCAGGCTCTGAGCTGTCAGCACAGAGCCCGACGCGGGGCTTGAACTCACAGACTGTGAGATCATGACCCGAGCTGCAGTCGGATGCTCAACGGACTGAGCCACCCAGGCGCCCCTAGCTTTCCTTTATCAAGATTGCTTTGGCTATTTG
The DNA here is from genome assembly GCF_007474595.2 of Lynx canadensis. Classification (NCBI taxonomy): domain Eukaryota; kingdom Metazoa; phylum Chordata; class Mammalia; order Carnivora; family Felidae; genus Lynx; species Lynx canadensis. Next base: position 73,420,283 of record NC_044321.2, on the reverse strand, counting down.
GGGTGTTTTGTGTTTCCATACAAATTTTGGGATTATTTTTTTCAAGCTCTGTAAAAAATTCTGTTGGTACTTTCATAGGGATTGAGTGAAATCTGCAGATTGCTTTGGGTAGTAAAGACATGTTAACAATATCTGTTCTTCTAATCCATGAACATGGAATGTCTTTCCATTTCTTTCTGTCCTCTTCAATTTCTTTCATCAGTATTTATAGTTTTCAGAGTATAGATTTTTCACCTCTTGGGTTAGCTTCATTCGTATGTATCTTATTGTTTTTTTGTCCAGTTGTAAATGGGACTGATTCCTTAATTTCTCTCTCTGCTGCTTGATTATTGTTGTGTAGAAGCACAACAGATTTCTGTATGTTGATTTTGTTATCTGTGACTTTACTGACTTTGTGTGTCAGTTCTAATTATTTTTTTGGTGGAGTGTTACAGGTCTCCTGTAGAGTATTATTATCATCTTCAAATAGTGAAATTTTTTCTTCTTGGGGCACCAGGGTGGCTCAGTGAGTTGAACATCCAACTTCAGCTCAGGTCATGATCTCACAGTCAGTGGATTAAAGCCCTGCGTCGGGCTCTGTGCTGACAGTTTGGAGCCTGGAGCCTGCTTCAGATTCTGTGTCTCCCTTTCTCTTTGTCCCTCCCCCCACTCACACACACTTTCTCTCTGTCTCTCAAAAATGAACAATTGTTAAAAAATTTAAAAGATTTTTTCTTCTTTACCAATTTTGATGCTTTTCATTTCTGTTTGTTGTCTGTTTGCTGTGTTTAGGACTTCTAGTACTATATTGAATAAACTTGGTGATAGAGGACATCCCTGTCTTTCCCGTGACCACAGAGGAAAATCTTTCAGTTTTTCCCCATTGAAGATGATATTAGCTCTGGGATTTTCATATATGTCCTTTATTATATTAGGTATCTTCTGTCTAAACCTACTTCGTTAAGATATTTTATCATGAATGGATGTCATCCTTTTCAAATGATTTTTCTGCATATATTCAAATAATTACATGGCTCTTAATTCTTTCTTTTGTGACTGTGATGTATTACATTGGTTGATTTGAAAATATGGAACGATACTTGGAACTTATGAATAAATCCCAGTTACTCATGTTGAATGATTTTTTTAATGTATTGGTTTGCTAGTATTTTGTTGAAGATTTTTGCATCTAATTACACCAGGGATATCGGCCTGTAGTTCTCTTTTTTTGTAGTGTCATTATCAGGTTAATGCTAGCCTCATAGAATGGATTTGAATGTTTTCCTTACTTTTCTATTTTTTGGAATAGTTTGAGAAGAGTAGGTATTAAGTCTTTAAATGTTTGGTAGAATTCGCCTATGAAACCATCTGGTCCGGGACTTTTATTTGTTGTTGTTTTTTTGTTTGTTTGTTTTTGTTTTTGTTTCATTATTATTACTGGTGCAATTTCTTTGCTGGTGATCAGTCTACTCAGGTTTTTGTTTTTGTTTTTCTTCTTCCTGTTTCAGTTTTGGTAGTTTATGTGTTTCTAAGCATTTAGTCATACATTGTAGGTTGTCCAATTTCTTGGCATATAGATTTTCATAGTGTTCTCTTATAATCATTTGTATTTGTGTGGTACTGTTTGTTATTTTTCTGTGTCATTTGTGATTTTATTTATTTGGGTGCTTTCTCTTTTTGATAAGTCTGGCTAGAGGTTGATCAATGTTATTGATTTTTTCAAAGACCCAGGTCCTGGTTTCATTGATTTCTTGTATTGTTCTTTTAGTTTCTGTATCATTTACTTCTGCTGTAATCTTTATTATTTCCTTCCTTCTGCTGGCATTAAGCTTTTTTGGTTTGTTTGTTCTTTCCCTGGCATATTTAGTTAAGTTTAAATTGTTTGAGATTTTTCTTGCTTCTTGAGATAGCCCTCTATTACTATATACTTCATTCTTAAAACTGCTTTTGCTGCATCTCAAAGTTTTTGCAACATTAAGTTTTCAAGTATTTTTTTAAAATTTCTTATTTTTTTCATGGTTGACCCATTCATTGCTTTTTAGCATTTTATTTAACCTGCACATATTTGTGTACTTCCAGATTTTCTTGTGGTTGACTTCCAGTTTCATAGTGTTGTGGTCAGAAAACATGCATGCATGGTATGACTTCAATCTTCTTGAATTTGTTGAGGCTTGTTTTGTGGTCTAATATTGATCTCTTCTGAAGAATGCCCTGTGTACACTTGATAGGAATGTGTATTCTGATGTTTTAGGATGGAATGTACTGAATCTGTCAGTTAAATCTATCTGCTCCAGTGTGTCATTCAGAGCCATTGTTTTCTTGTTGACTTACTGTTTAGATAATCTCTCCAACGATTTAAGTGGGGTGTTAAAGTCCCCTACTATGATTCATTATTAATAATTAGTTCTTTCACATTTGTTATTAATTATTTTATATATTTGGGTTCTCCCACTTGGGGTGTATAAATATTTACAATTTTTTTCTTGTTGAATTATTTCATTCATTACTATATAATGCCCTTCTCTTTCTCTTATTACAATCTTTGTTTTAAAATCTAGTTTCTACCCTTGCTCTCTTTTAACATCCATATTAGTGATAAATGTTTCTTAATCCCATCACTTTCAGTCTACCGGTGTTGTCAGGTCTAAACTGAATCTCTTGTAAGTAGCATGTACATGGGTCTTGGTTTTTTATCCATTCTGACCCGCTATTTTGTTTGTTTGTTTCTTTGAGGCCTTTAGTGCATGTATATTCAAAGTAATTGTTGACAGACATGTATTTATTGACATGTTATTACTTGTTTTGTGGGTATTTTTTTTCTGGAGATTTTCTCTGACCTTTCTTGTCTTTCTTTCTTTCATGTTTTGCTGATATTCTTACTGATATTTTGGATTTCTTTATTTTTATTTTTTGGAAGTTTACTAGTGGTTTTGATATATGGTTACCATTAGGTTTTATATAACCTCTTCTACAGGTAGTGGTCTATATTAAGTTGATGGTGTTTATGTTTCTTTTCTCCTCTCCTTCCAACGTTTTAGGTATATATTATTATATTTTATATCCTTTCATGTGCCTGAGTTCCTTGACTGATTTTTTTTACAGAAACATTAATTTTTACTGCTTTTGTGTTATTCCTGCCTTTATGTTCTCATTTTTGGTTTCTACTTTCCACTCAGAGTGCCCTGTAATATTTCTCACAGGGCTGGTTTAGTGATCACAAACTCCTTTAGTTTTTGTTTGTCTGGACCCTCTATCTCATCTTCTGTTCTGAATGATAGTCTTGCTTGATGGAGAATTATTTTCCGCAGATTTCCCCCATTCAGTACTTCGAATATATCATGACACACCCTTCTGGCTTGCAAAGTTTATGTTGAAAAGTCTCCTGCTGGGGCGCCTGGGTGGCGCAGTCAGTTAAGCGTCCGACTTCAGCCAGGTCACGATCTCGCGGTCCGGGAGTTCGAGCCCCGCGTCAGGCTCTGGGCTGATGGCTCAGAGCCTGGAGCCTGTTTCCGATTCTGTGTCTCCCTCTCTCTCTGCTCCTCCCCCGTTCATGCTCTGTCTCTCTCTGTCCCAAAAATAAATAAACGTTGAAAAAAAAATTTAAAAAAAGAAAAGTCTCCTGCTAGACTTATGGGTTTCCCCTTGTAAGTTAATTTCTTCTTCTGACTTGTTCCTTTTAAGATTTCTTCACTCTTATATTTTGCAAATTTAATTACAATATATCTTGGGGTAGGCCTGCTTTTGTTGATTTTGATGGGAGTTCTCTTACTCCTGGATATGGATGTCTTTTTCCATCCCCAGACTAGGAAAATTTTCAACTATTATTTCTTGAAATAAATTTTCTACCACATTTTCTCCCCTTTTTCTATGATAAGAATGTTATTACATTTGGCGGAGCCACTGATTTTCCTAAGTCTATTCTCATTTTACATAATTGTCTCTTTATTGTGTTCAAGGTTCATTGCTTTCCATTACTTTATCTTCTTGGTCATTAATTTGTTTCTATGCTTCTTCCAGCCCACTGTTCATTGCATCAAGTGTGTTTCTAATATTGTTTGTTACAGTGTTAATCTCTGATTAAATCATTTTTTACTCTTTTATCTCTGTATAAGTGTTTCATTGATGTCTCACATTGTTTTCTTAACCCCAGTGAGTATGCTTACAATCATTGGTTTAAATTCTCCATCAGACATGTTTCTTATATCTGTTTTGCTTAGATCTCTGGCTGTAACCTTATCTTATTCTGTAATTTGCGATAAATTCCTCCATCTACACATTTTGTTTAAGTCTCTGCCTTTTTCTCTGTGTTAGCAAAGCCAGTTATATCCCTTGCTCGTGAAGGTAATGGTTTTATGAAAAAGAGGTCTTGTAGTTCCCAGGTCCTGGTGCTTCAGGGAGTGCCTCCAGTGTATGCTGTGTTCACTCTGCTGTTGTGTTCTGGCTGCTCTGTCCTTCAGGCCAGTCAACTTCAGAGGCTCTTCTTCCCTGGTGTGGGCAGTGTTTGATCCATGGCCTAAATGTGGTGAGTTTCAAATAGGTGTGCAGTGGTCTGCTTGTCAAACCAGACTTGTCACCACCTCCACCAGAACTGAAGCACTGAAAAACTCTCTGGTTGTGGGATGTGCTGTGGGTAAGTGTTTTTGCTGTTCTTCTGGATGAGGGACGTGTTGTACTGGCACTGAGGCCAGCTTGACTGAAAAGTGCAGTCCCATCAGGGTGCTGGGTCATGGGGCTTAGTGTAAGCAATTTAGGCAGCCAATGCCAGAATTGTGCTGCTTCCCGATAGTGGATCTGTGTCTATGCTGAGTGGTAGGGGGAGGGAAATGGCACCAGCTAGTACCTTTGTTGCCAGAGAACTGTCTCCATGAATGCTGCCTCTCAGGGATGCACTCCAAGAGGAGCAAGTAATCTCCTGACTATGTGCCTCAGGTGCTCTTCAGAACACTGTTTCTAGGATGCATGACCTTGGGTTGTTTGCTTGCCTTCTTTCCAAGAGCAGTGCAGTGCCCTCTGGGCTTTCAGACCCAAGCCCCCTATCTATAAAGTTCTAGGCTTTAGGCCTTGCTGCTTGCAAGAACTCCTAAAATTTAGCCTTCTTACCTTCCTAGCCAATGGATATGGGGAAACATTCTCCTTGTGCATTCCCCTGTGTGCTCTTCTTTCTCTTGCCTTTCTCTGCAACCATGGCCTCCTCCCCTCAACTAAACCCATGATACCTTTCTCCCTAAACCACATCTCCACACTTCCTACATTCTTTGATGTGACCTCTTGTCTCACTTTTGTTGTGGAGTTTGCTCTGTCAGTCTTCACTTAAATATCTGTAGTATTTAGGGTGATTTGACAGTTATCTATATGTATTCATGGCCCTAAGTGAGCCTGGGGTCTTACTCCTACTCCACTGCCATTTTCCTTCCAATTTGCTTTGTTATTGTTAATCACTTTTTCAAAATGCCATATATTGGATAAAAAGTTATTTACAATTATTATATTGCTTTGAGAAGTAATTCATTCAACAATCAAGACATTTATAAAAAATAAAAGACATGAGTATGAACACATGGAGCTATCAATGAAGTATTTCAAATCAAGCATTTTAGATAAATATGTTGGTGAAATACTGAGGATATTATCCTTAAAACTCTCTTGGTTATTTTAGTTAAATGTTTTAATTAGTAGGGTGAATTGGCTGCCCCTCTTGGATAAGAAATATTGATTTGTTCCTTTAATATTCCATGTAAGTCTCTCCTGAAGCTGTATGCTAGATCCATGAAGATAATATTGCTAGAGAAAAAAAAAAGACCTTTCTTTTTTTAAATTTTTTTAATGTTTATTTATTTTTGAGAGAGACAAAGACAGAGTGTGAGCGGGGGATGGGCAGAAAGAGAGACAGAATCTGAAGCAGGCTCCAGGCTTTGAGCTGTCAGCACAGAGCTCAATGCAGGGCTCAAACTCACAAACCACGAGATCATGACCTGAGCCGAAGTTGGACACCCAACCAACTGAGCCACACAGGTGCCCTGAAAAAAAGACCTTTCTTAATGAAATATGCAAATATCTGTACTAGACTTTCAAAGCCACCATATTAACATTAAAGCTTAAAAACTTTTTAATATTTATGTTTAAACTCTTATTTCTTGTTTTTTTTTTTTTTTTTTTATTTTAGCCCTGGGTGTGAGGGTGTGATTAGTGATGGGTGTGAGGTTATATCTCATTGTGGTTTTGATTAGGACTTCCCTGATGAGTAGAGATGTTGAGCATCTTTTCATGTGTCTGCTGCCTATCTGTATGTCTCTTTTGAATAAAAAAATGTTCATGTCTTCTGTCCATTTTTAATTGGATTATTTGTTTTTGTTGTTGTTGAGTTGCCATCAGAGATTGAAATATTTTTCTAGATATGTCTCCTTTGGAAAGGGGTAGAAAAACAAAATTAAACTATTGGGACTATACCAAAATTAAAAGCTTTTGCACAGCAAAACAAAACAAAACAAAACAAAAACAATAAAAAAACCAACCAAACAAACAAAAAAAACATCAACAAAACAAAAAGACAATTTACTGAATGGGAGAATATATTTTCTTTTTTTTTTTTTTTTTTTTCAACGTTTATTTATTTTTGGGACAGAGAGAGACAGAGCATGAACGGGGGAGGGGCAGAGAGAGAGGGAGACACAGAATCGGAAACAGGCTCCAGGCTCTGAGCCATCAGCCCAGAGCCCGATGCGGGGCTCGAACTCACGGACCGCGAGATCGTGACCTGGCTGAAGTCGGACGCTTAACTGACTGCGCCACCCAGGCGCCCCGGGAGAATATATTTTCAAATGATATATTTGATAATGGGTTAACATCCAAAATATATAAAGAGCTTATGCAATTCTGTTGTTTTTTTTTTTAATTGAACAATTTTGCAACCCAGAAACTGGGTCATGTATGTGATCTACAATAAGGCAAACATAAAAGCCTATCTCTATATTTGAATTCAAGAGGGATTCTTTTTATCTCCTTGCATGGGAATTTTAGGAAAGGATAATTCCAGTATTTATATGTTTGTTGTAATGTGAAATCTTCACCAAAATGTAGTTTATTTGGTTTTCATTGACTGATCTTAATTAGTTCCAAATTGCCTATAATGCTGAATACTTAGTATAAACCTACCAGTGATAAGAGCAAAAGGGAAGCATCATTGTTAAAATACATTATTGACAATAAGACATCCTCTTCCATAGGAACTGTAAGAGTAAACTTGGAGGATAAAAAAATTATTCATTTCCATTATTGCTCAACTTCTAGGCTCTCTCAACAACTTAACTTAGTTCAAAGCACAGAAAATTCCTGGGCAGTATTTCCCCTCTTTCTTCTAAGTCCCATAACTTACCACTTGATATTTAGCTTTATCCACTGGCTAAAACTTTAGCAAAGTGTGGCAGTCTTATTGGAAACACCAAATAAATACGTGAAAAGTGAATTCCTGCAAAATAATGAAGCTTTATCCTATTATTTTAAATTATATCTATATCAAATAAGTTAACTTTAAATTACTGATCATTTGATATTGAATGTTCAGTCATTTATTTTCTTCTACTCTTAATTGCATACTTTACCTCAAACACAAACGTACATGTTATATAGACTCCTTCCTTTCTAGTAAATAATAAATCTCATTTTTATTCTGTATTTGAAGCCTACATAAACAGCTACTTTTTGACAAAGGTATAGAAAACTAAAGCAACCAGAAGTCACCGGGGTGTCAAATATGGACACCAAAATGAAATATACTGGATGGTTTTCTTTGTGATACTTTATTATTATTTTCACACATTGTTTTAACACAATATGTACAAAATAATTCTTCATGGTTTTGTAAATCTGCCTATGGTTTGTGATATTTCTGTTTTAAAGAGAGATAAGCTGGTGAAGGCTTTGTGCAAAACCATATTATGATGGTATATGACACCAAAGATTACATTTTATAAATGGATTTGTAAAAATAGACCTCCAAACTCCTGACTCTAATTTTGTCATAATGATGCTGGCCTTTGCACCTTCTCTGTGAACTCCAAAATTAAACATATAGCATAAATAGAAAAGAATAAAGTTACTAATTTCTTAGAAAACAGTCTCTGCATAGCAGACATATAACCAATAAGTATTAAATATCTGTATATGAAATTCATAGCCAAATATAGTACTATGATAAAGGTTTTAAGGTTTACAGCCATGTTAAAAAATCAATGCACATAAATATTTTAGTAAATGCTTATTTGTATGCTATTGTATATAAAGCAACTATGTTATATATTGTCTTTGTCTTTCAGGAGCTTACTCTGAAAGAAATGTTTGACATATAGCAATGTAACTCATTAAGTTTAACTTTCATTATCAAATACAGAGGAACACCAAACATGGATGGGCAGAAAAAAATTATTTTAACTTCCAAAGTGTTCACTATGAAATTATTGTATTATATATTGTTGAGTGCTCCTGGACATTTATTTGTTAACAATTTGTTTTTATTGTTTTCATATTTTTGTTGGGTTGTTGCTTTTTTTTAAGTTTAGTTATTTTGAGAGTGAGAGAGGGCAAGTGGGGGAAGGGCAGAGAGAGAGGGAGAAAGGATCTCAGGCAGGCTCCATGCTCTCAGCAGAGTCTAACACACATCTCCATCTCAGGAACTGTGAGATCATGACCTGAGCTGAGATCCAGAGACAGATACTTAACCAACTGACTCATAGGAACCCTTGTTGACTGTGACAAAACTAGGAGAAAGTTCATAAGGACCCTGAATCAAGATCCTGCATGGATCAGGATCTATCTGCATTTGAAGTGTTTTAACTTCCTTTCTCAGTTTAAGCATACTGCTTCTAATTGTTTCCTGCCCCCACGTGCAGGAGGGCATATAAAAGAAGCAGAGCTCAAAGCAATAGTCCCCTAGCACCACATTTATATTAGTGCTTCCTGTTTTTAGCATTCCTATCTCATTTGGGGTGTGATAAACCTCATATCTGAATGTCTGATAAACCCATCCAAAGTTGAATGATTCTCTGAGCTCAATATAGGGCCAATCTGTACCTGAGTTTTCTAGCATCACTTCTCTACAAGTAAGAAAGAAAATGGAACCAATTTTTATTGACTATTTCAAGGCACTTTCACAAATTTTGTCTCATTTTATCTTCAAAATCACACTACAAAAATAGATATTATTTTGTTCATTTCAGAGATAGATAAGCTTAAGTTCAAAGAAATAAAGTCACATGCCAAGGATATTTCACTCTATTTGTTGAGGTGTACTTTAATGTAACTTCAGAAATATTTTCAACTAAGGGGCGCCTGGGTGGCTCAGTTGGTTGAATGGCTGACCTAGGCTCAGGTCATGATTTCATGGCTTGTGAGTTCAAGCCCTGCCTCAGGCTCTGTGCTTTCAGCTCAGAGACTGGATCCTAATTTAGATTCTGTGTCTCCTTCCTCCCTCCCTTTAGTGCTCTCTCTCTTTCAAAAATAAACATTTAAGAAATTTAAAAAAAAAGAAATAGATTCAACTCATTGCCAACCATATGTGAAATACTCTTTTAACCTCTATAGTCTAGCTGATATCATTATACTAAACATTTCTATTCAAAATTTTCCTGCTTTCATCTTCATCTCAATGGAAAAACATTGGATTTAAGTTTAAGAGTCAAAGTTTCAATTATTTTGTGACCTTAAGGAAATCATTGACCCATTCTGGGTAAGACCAATTCTTTGTTTATGTGGGTTTAGTTTATTTGACATAATTACCTTTTTTTTATATTGTGAGGATAAAATGTGAAATGTGAATGAAAATTATGTTGTTAATGGTAAAGCACACAAATATTATCCTTGCCATCATCATTGTCATCGTCATCATCACAATCATCATCATCATCATCACCAATTATCAAAGTGTTACACAGTTCTTTATGAGTGTAGACAAATCATCCTTATCTAGACTTCACAGCCCTTATTCATAATATCAAAACCACTGGAACAAGATGTTAAGAAGGAAGATAGTCTCCCTTGTATGAACTCCTGCATTTCTTCACACTGTACTATAAACCTCTAGCAGATAAATTCCTGAGAGTTTCTGACAACCTATTTCCTCCTACTGCAGTCAGGGACAATGAGATTTACGGGCATAAAAGCAAAATGGACTTGTTTGAGGTAAAACATTTCTTAAATAAATGTCTTTGGAATTAGATTTTATAAGATGCACTCTGACTTTTATTGAGAATCTTATTTTTCTATAAACTCTGCAAGTGTATGGCTCATATTCTGCATTATTATACATCTTCTCTAATAAATAATTAGTTCTATGGGGCGCCTGGGTGGCTCAATCAGTTAAGGGTCCAACTTTGGCTCAGGTCATGATCTCATGTTTCATGAGTTCGAGCCCCACGTCAGGCTTTGTGCTAGCAGCTTGGAGCCTGGAGCCTGTTTCAGATTCTGCGTCTCCCTCTCTCTCTGCTCCTCCCCCACTTACACTCTACCTCTCTCTCTCTCAAAAATAAATAAAGATTAAAAAATTAAAAAAAAAAAAAGAATTAGTTCCAGGTTCTTTCTGTTCTCTAGCTTTCTGACCAGGATATGCACATACATAAAGAGCATATTGCTACTCATATAGTACTTTCATTTTATTTATTCATTTATTTAGTTATATTTATTTATTTTTTAATTCCAAAGGAGGAGTTAAGATGGCAGAGCACCAAGGAGACTCTGAGTTTGTCTCCTCCCTGAAACATAGCTAGATCAGCACCAAACTGTTTTGAATACCTAGGAAATTGATATAAGGATTAACACAATCTGCATAACTTGAGCCACAGAACTCAGCAGGTACATGGTGCAGAGAGGTGAACAGGGGGAGAGAACAGCCACAAAAGGGTAGGGATCCACTTTCACAGAGGGAGGACACAGAGAGAAAGAGAAAGGGAGAGAGTGTGTCATATTCAGATCTTTCAAGAACAGCACTCTCCCCTGAAAGTAGCTGTAGAGAAAGAGAGAGAAAGAGTGAAAACACTCACAGGGGACTGAACCAGAAATCTGTTCCCCCAAGCCACTGATACCAAGAAAGGAGAGGGTTTCAATACCACCAAGATTATATAAAGAGTGGAATGCAGAGTCTGAAGGTCCAGAGCTCAATGACTGGCAGTGTTCTGGTGAGGAAGTAGGGTGAATCTGCGAAGCAGGCAGCACAGTTTGAGGGGTCCATGTGCCACAGGGGGAAACGTGGTTTCCCTGCATGGAGTGCATTTGGTAGAGGCCATACAGCCTCCCCATGAGCAAAGGTCCCAACAGACCCCAGAGAACAGCCGTGTTTGCTGGTATTGGGACAAAGATGCCAGAGTGTGGTGAAACCTGGCTCTGGCTATGTGATGTAATTTGCCATAATCTCTAAACTTCTGCTGCTGTGTGATTTCATGAATGTTTCCTGGGACAAGGTGGCACTCAGCCATTGCTCAGCGAGACTCTCCCCCAAAGAATCACTGCAGATCCAGTTGCAGGGGTCTCTGAAGTGTAAGATTTTGAAACACAACCCCATCTGAAACAAAACTCTCCAGGGAGGTGTTTCCTGGCAGGTGGACAGCTTGGACATGGACATTGTAGAAGCATGGAGTGGACAGAGGCCTGAGACAAAGGAGGGGTGCTTGATTGCAGGTCTGTGAGAGTGCGAAGTTCCTATCAAGAGACTAGGGATCTGGGTGAAGTCATTTCCACCTCTCCACACACAATGATCTACTCCAGTAAGGTAAGTAGTGCCAATTAGTGGACAATGGAGCCATTACACAAAGCCCCACCAACTACACCCTCCAAGTACATTGCCCAAAAGACCAGCACAAGTCATTCCACCTGCTTAGTATATGGACTATCAAGGGCTTTATACTCTCAGTTCTAGGGAAAACTGGATGTAACTTAATTTGGGTATCATTCTAGGGAAAACTGGATGTAACTTCATTCGGGTATCATTCTGGTTGCTGGTTCATTTATTTGTTCATTTCCTTCACTCCTGTTTTTGCCTGAATTGTTTTCTTTTTTCTTTCTTTCATTTTTTTTCTTTCCTGGATAGAGAAAGAGAAAAATTTATTTTTATTTTTTACGTTATTTTTAACTTTTAATAATTTGTATTCTATTTCATTTACTTTATTTTTATTTTATTCTATTTTATGATATAACTTCTTAATTTTAAAAAAATTTCTTATTTTTTTTCTTTCCTTTCCCTTGTTTCTCTATTCTATCAATCTTTACTAAAAAAACAGACTAAAACACACCTAGGATCTAACTTCCTATATTTGATTTTTTGTTTTGTTTTAATTTTTTAATATTTATTCTTTATTTACTCAATTTTTTCTTCCTCCAAAATGGAAAAATGAAGTAATTCACCCCAAAAGAAAGAACAGGAAGAAATGACAGCCAGTGACTTCATCAACAAATTTATAGGTAAGATGTCTAAACTAAAATTTAGAACCACAATAATAAGAATACTAGCTGGGGTTTGAAAGACTATAGAAGACACCATAGAATCCCTTTTTGTGGTGTAAAAGAAACAAAATCCAGTCAGGCTCAAATTAAAAATGCTAAAACCAAGACATAATCTCAAATGATTGCCACCATGGCAAGGATGGATGAAACAGAGCAGCAAATCAGCAATGTATAAGATAAAATTATGGAGAATAGTGAAGCAGAAAAAATAAGGGAAACAAAGGAAAAAGATCACTATTCAAGACTTAGAGAACTCAGTGGCTTATTAAGAAGAAATAATATCTGAATCATAGGAGTCCCAGAAGGCGAAGAGAGAGAGAAAGGGGCAGAAGGTTTATGTGAGCAAATTATAGTGGAAAACTTTCCTAATCTGGGGAAAGACACAGACATCAAAATCCAAGGAGCACAGAGAACTGCCATTAGATTCAACAACAACAAAAAAGACCATCACCAAATCATATCATAGACAAATTCACAAAATACACAGATAAGGAAAGAATTATGGAAGCTGTGAGGGGAAAAAAAAAGTTCTTACACTATAAGGAAAGACAGGTCAGGTTTGCAGCAGACCTATCCACAGAAACTTGGCAGGCCAGAAAGGAGTTGCAGGATATATTGAACGTGCTCAATTGAAAAAATATGAAGCCAAGAATTCTTTATCCAGTAAAGCTGTCATTCAAAGTACAAGGAGGGATAAACAGTTTTCCAGAGAAACACTAAAGGAGTTCATGACCACTAAACCATCCCTTCAATAAATTTTAAGAGGGACTCTTTGAGTGAAGAAAAGACAAAACAACACAAAAAAGACCAAAAGCAACAAAGAATAGAAATGACAAGAGAACAACATAAAAAAAACAAACAAACAAAAAAAAAACACTCGACAGGCCCTACAATGGCACAAAATTCATATCATTCAGTACTCATTCTATTTTTTTTTCAACGTTTATTTATTTTTGGGACAGAGAGAAACAGAGCATGAACGGGGGAGGGGCAGAGAGAGAGGGAGACACAGAATGGGAAACAGGCTCCAGGCTCTGAGCCATCAGCCCAGAGCCTGACGCGGGGCTCGAACTCACGGACCGCGAGATCGTGACCTGGCTGAAGTCGGACGCCCAACCGACTGCGCCACCCAGGCGCCCCTACTCATTCTAAATGTAAATGGATGAATTGCTAAAATTGAGACACAGGGTGTCAGAATGGATAAGAAAACAAGACCCATCTATATGCAGCTTACAAGATACTCATTTTAGTGCTTAAAGACACCTGCAGATTGACAGGGGATGGAGAACCATCTATCATGCTTATGGTCATCAAAAGAAAGCTAGAGTAGCCATACTTATATCAGACAAACTAGATTCTAAAATAAAGACTGTAAATAGAGAGAAAATATATTATATCATACTTAAGGGGTCTATCCAACAAGAAGATCAATAATTGTAAATATTTATGCCCCCTACTTGGAAAACCCAAATAAATAAATCAATTAATCACACGCATAAAGCAACTCATTTATAATAATGCCATAATTGTAGGAGACTTTAACACCCCACTTACAACAATAGACAGATCATCTAAGCAGAAAATTAATAAGGAAACAATGGCTTTGAATGACATACCGGACTGGATAGACTTAACAGATTTATTTCAGGACATTTCATCCTAAAGACCAGAACACACATTCTTATTGAGTGCACATGGAACACTTTCAGGAATAGATCACATACCGGGTCACAAATCAGTCCTCAACGAATGTAAAAAGATCAAGATCTACCTTCCATATTTTCAGACCACAATGCAAAGAAACTCAAAATCAACCACAAGAAAAAAAATAAGAAAGACCATAAATACTTGGAGATTAAAGAACATTTTACAAAAGAATGAATGGGTTAAACAAAAAATTAAAGAGGAAATTAAAAACTACATGGAAGCCAATGATAATGAAAACATTACAGTTCAAAACCCCTGGGATGCAGGAAAGGGGGTCATAAGAGGGAAGTATATAGTAATCCAGACTTTCCTAAAGAAGGAATAAAGGTATCAAAAATACAATCTCACCTCACACCTAAAATAGCTGGAAAAATGACAGCAAATAAAGCCTGAAATAAGCAGAGAAGGGAAATAATAAAGATTTGAGCAGAAATCAATGATATTGACAAAAAAACTGTAGAAGAGATCAATAAAACCAGGAGCTGGTTCTTTGAAAGAATTTTTTAAAAAGGGATAAACACCTAGCCATATTGATCAAAAAGAAAAGGGAAAGGAACCAAAAAAATAAAATCACAAATGAAAGAGGAGAGAACACAACCAACACCATGGAAATACAAATAATAAAAAAGTAATATTATGAGCAATTATATGTCAACAAATTGGGCAATCTGGAAGAAAGGGATACATTAATAGGAACATATAAACTACCAAAACTGAAACAGAAAGAAATAGAAAATTTGAACACTCTCATAACCAGTAAAGAAATTGAATCAGTAATCCCAAATCTCCCAACCAACAAGATTTCAGGGCTGGATGGATTTCCAGGGGAATTCTATGAAACATTTAATGAAGAGTTAAAACCTATTCTTTTGATGATATTCACAAATATAGAAATGGAAGGATAACTTCCAAACTCATTCTATAAGGCCAGCATTACCTTGATTTCAAAACCAAAGACTACTAAAAAGGAGAAGTACAGACCAATTGTCATGATGAACATGGAATACATTAAAATAATTATTCATGGGGTGCCTGGGTAGCTGAGTCAGATAAGCATCTGGCTTTGGCTCAGATCATGATCTCATGTTTCATGGGTTCAAGCCCTGCATTGGGCTTTGTGCTGATAGCTTGAAGCCTGGAGCCTGCTTTGGATTCTGTGTGTCTCTCTCTGCCCCTCCTTACTAATGTGCGCTCTCTCTCTCTCTTTCTCTCTCAAATAAACATTAAATTTTTTTAAGAAAACAATTATTCACCACAATCAAGTGGTTTTTATTCCTCGGATGCAGAACTGACTCCATATCCACAAATAAATCACTGTGATACATCACATTAATAAAAGAAAGGATAAGAATCACATGATCCTCTCAATAGATGCAGAAAAAGCATTTGACACAATATAGCATTCATTCTTGATAAAAATCACCAAGAAATTAGGGATAGAAGAAATATATCTCAAGATCATAAAGGACATATATATAAGACCCACAGATAATATCATCCTCAATGGGGAAAAGTGAGGACTTTCCCCCTAATGTCAGGAAAATGACATGCATGTCCACTCTCACTACTGTTATTCAACATAGTGTTGGAAGTCCTTGCCTCAGCAATCAGACAACACAAAGAAATAAAAGGCATACAAATCAGCAAGGAAGAAATCATATTTTCACTCTTTGAAGATGACATGATACTCTATGTGGAAAATCCAAAAGACAACACCAAAAACTCTCTAGAACTAATAAATGAATTAAGCAATGTCACAGGATATAAAATCAATGTATGGAAATTGGTTGCATTTCTGTACACCAATGATGAAGCAGTAGAAAGAGAAATCAAGGAATTTACCCCATTTACAATTGCACCAAAACCGTCAAAATACCTATGAATAAACCTAACCAGAGAGGTAAAACACTGACAACTATAGAAAGCTTATGAAAGCTTATGAAAGCTTATAGAAAGCTTATGAAAGAAATTGAAGGAGACACAAAGAAATGGAAAAACATTCTATCCTCATGGATTAGAAGAACAAATATGGTTACAATGTCAATGCTAACCAAAGCAATCTGCACATTCGACGCAATCCTTATCAAAATAGCATCAGCATTCTTCACAGAGCTAGAACAAACAATTCTAAAATTTGTATGGAACCACAAAAGACCCCAAATAGCCAAGTTAATTTTGAAAAAGAAAACCAAAGCTGGCAGCATCACAATTCTAGACTTTAGCTGTATTACAAAGATGTAATCATGAAGACAGTATGTTACTGCACAGAAACACACACATAGATCAGTGGAACACAATAGAGAACCTAGAAATGGATCCATAAACATATGACCAACTAATCTTTGACAAAGCAAGAAAGAATATCCAATGGAAAAATTAAGTTCTTTAGCAAATGTTTTTGGGAAAACTGTAGAGTGACATGTAGAAGAATGAAACTGGACCACTTTCTAATACCATACACAAAAATAAACTCAAAATGGATGAAAGACCTAAACACAAGACTGGAAGCCTTCAAAATCCTAGAGAAGAAAACAGGCAACAAACTCTTTGATCTGAGCTGCAGCAACTTCTTACTTGACATGTCTCTAGAGACAAGGAAACAAAAACAAAAATGAACTGTTAGGACCTCACCAAGATAAAAAGCTTCTACATAGTGAAGGAAACAATCAGCAAAACGGAAAGGCAACCGATGGAATGGGAGAAGATATTTGCAAATCACATATCAGATACAGTGTTAGTACACAAAATCTATAAAGAAACTCAACACCCAGAAAAACAAATAATCCAGTGAAGAAATGGGCAAAAGACATGAATAGACACCTTTCCAAAGAAGACATTCAGATGACTAACAGACACATGAAAAGATGCTCAAAATCACTCATCATCAGTAGATACTAATCAAAACCACATTGAGATACCACCTCACACCTGTCAGAATGGCTAAAATTAACAACTCAGGCAACAACAAATGTTGGAAAGAAGGTGAAGAAACAGGGACCCTTTATCACTGCTGGTGGGAATGCACACTGGTGCAGCCACTCTGGAAAACAGTATTGAGGTTCCTCAAAAACTTAAAAATAGGACTACCCTATGATCCAGCAATTGCACTACTAGGAATTTATCCAAAGGATACAAGAGTGTTGATTTGAAGGGGCACAAGCACCCCAATGTTTATAGCAGCACTATCTACAATAGCCCAAGTATGGAAAGAGTTTATATATATACATATATGCATATATGTATATATACATAGGTGTATATATATATATATATGGAATATTACTCAGTGATCAGAAAGAATGAAATCGTGTTATATGCAGCAATGTGGATGGAACTAGAGTGTATTATGCCAAGTGAAATAAGTCAGAGAAAGACAAATATCACATAATTTCACTCATATGTGGAATTTAAGAAACAAAACAGATGAACATAAGGGAAGGGAAGCAAAAATCACATGAAAAACAGAGAGGGAGGCAAACCATAAGAGACTCTTAAATACAGAGAACAAACTGAAATTTGCTCCAGGGGATTTGGGAGGGGGAAGGGATAAATGCACGATGGGCATTAAGGAGGACACTTGTTAGGATGTGCACTGGGTGTTATGTCTAAGTGATGAATCACTAAATCCTATTCCTGAAATCATTATTATACTATATGTTAATTAATTTGGACTTAATTTAAAAAATATATATATAACAATAATAATTAAAATTATTAAGTAGTGTGGGGTAATAAAATATAAATTAAATAATAAAAATAAATTACAGTATAATTAATGTACAGTGTTATATGTTTCATGTATACAATATAGTGATTCAACAATTTCATACATTACTCAGCATTTATCACAATAAGTGTACTCCTAATCCCCTTCAAGTACTTCACCCATCTTTCCCCCCTGCCAACCTCCCATCTGGCAACCACAAGTTTGTTCTCTATATTCAAGAGTCTTTTCTTCACTCTTTTTTCCTTATTTATTTGTTTTGTTTCTTAACTTCCACCTATGAATGAAATCATGTGGTATTTGTTTTTCTCTGACTTAGTTATTTCACTTGGCATTATGCCCTCTGGATTCTAATACTGGGTATTTACTCAAAGAAAACAAAAACACTAATTCAAAAAGATATATATATATATATATATATATATATATATATATCTTTTGGATATATATATCTTTTTATATATTATAAAATATATAATATTTTATATTCTGGAATTCTACTGTTTAATACTATGTGTCTAGAAATGCAGCCAGTATAATATACTCCCCTCAATGTATCTACCCCTAAAAAAGAAACTCACCTTAAAACCTTTACATTTAAACCAATTGCCTCAATTGCTCAGAATGTACTCAAGGATCTGGATATTTATGTGCAATTCCCATGAACACATAGTATGAAAAGAGTATTTCTTGAATATATTCCATTCAACTCAAAATTACTTTAGAAATAGATATATCTTTTATGTTCAGTGATCATAATTATTGTTTTTAAAAAAATTTTTAATGTTTATTTATTTTTGAGAGAGAGAGAGAGAGCACGAGCAGGGGAGGAGCAGAGAGAATGGGAGACACAGAATCCGAAACAGGCTACAGGCTCTGAGCTGTCAGTACAGAGCCCGTCACGTTGCTCGAACTCACAAACCATGAGATCATGACCTGAGCCAAAGCCAGACGCTCAACTGACTGAGCCCCCCAGGCGCCCCCATAATTATTCTTAAAATATTTTGGCTAGAGTCCCATAATTCCATTCACCAAAAATGATTACATGTTTTGGGGCACTTTAGTGGCTCAGTTGGTTAAGCATCTAACTCTTGGTTTTGGCACTGGCTGTGATCTCACTGTTCATGAGTTCGAGCCCCACATCGGGTTCACACTGGCAGTGTGGAACCCTCTTGGGATTCTCTCTCTCTCCATCTCTCTGTCCTTCCCCTGATTGTTCTCTCTCTCTGTCTCAAAATAATTAACATTTGTTAAAAAATGATTAAATCTTTCTTCAATTGTGTGTTAGCAAATTCCTTATTGCAGAAACAGCTATATTCTCATGGTTCTTTTCATTCTTATCTTTTGCTGTGTATAATTATTATATAGCCTTGTACTTAATTGCTAGTGGAAAATCTTGAGTTCAAGTAGTAAGTTACTGTCTTGTTTATTGAACCACACTTCTATGGAACTACCAATTGTCCAAAGAGCCCATTATTTCTCTCAGTGTTTGTCACCTGGGAGTTCAATACAATTCAATATATGTGTTTAGATTAGAATAAACACTGTAGTAGAAAAATCACTGGAAACACATGTAAGGGAAAGAAGCATGATTATAGTACCTATAAAGTTTAAACTACAATAGTGGTAAATGAGCCAATTGCTTATAAATATAAAACAAGTTAGAAATGCAAATTATTACAATGGATCTTATTGTCTTAAAATGTGAGAATATGCTCTAAATTTACCCATCTCCCCATAATAGTCATAAAAATCAAATATCCATGAATTTAAATAATTCTTTAAAACATTGTGTTTATTATATATCATTTTAATCCATCCCTTCTCTTCCATTGCCTTTTAATATAGTTTAACCTTCACAAAGTGTAAACCAATGTGATATTCTAATTTATAAGTTTCAATTATATCTTATCTCTGCTTTTCAAGATGAAGTGTAAAATTTGCAGTGTACTCATATATGAAAGGCAGTCAATTCTTTTGTTTCTAGTTTTGTATTTATTATTGCAAATATAAAAGGATTCTGTGTCCAAATATAAAGATACTATAGTCACAAAGTGTACAATTTAGTGATTACTGTCCACAGGAAAATTTATAGAATTTTACTATTGTAAAAATTAATGTTTGACATTTAAAAAGTCTTTCACAAGAAAGGCCAAAGTCCATCTTAAGTATTATTTAATTTCTTAGAAAATAGAAAAAAAGGAAAAAAAAATAAATAAATACATAAAAGAAAATATAGAGAAGTGGGATATATCAGTATGTATATTCAGAGGAATTTTTTTTCTTTGGCTATAGACATTGAAAACTGACTTGAAGGCTGGTTAAGAAACAATTTTGCCAATATGCTAGGTGAAAAAAAAGTGATATTTTAGAAAGAAAATTTTTCTTATGAATAATAATTATCACAGGAACATTCTAGAAAATTTGAAACAAACAGGTAAGCATAGTGAAAAACAGTAGTATCACTCATTTTTCCACATCTATAAATAGCATTATTAAAATTTTGGCTAATATTTTCCATCCTATCTGTAGATGTGTATGTGTATGTATTACAGATTGTGGCTATTCTGTACAAGTTTAGTATATTGTTTTTTATTTTGTGTAATGAAAATTTTTATCATATAAGAATATTTTTCAAAAACCTGAAATTGAAATTTGGCTAATAGTCTTCTTTATGAACATATTTCAGTTTATGTAACTATTTTCCTACCATTTAGCATTAGTCTTTTTCCTCACTTATTCCTCCTGTAAATAGTAGCATGATTAACATTCCTGTACATAAACATGAGTATCTATCACAGATTATTTCCTGATAATGAATTTCTATATGTGATTTATGGGCCAAGAGTACATCTTTTGGATCATTATGTATACTGCCAAACAACTCTCTAGGAAGGTTCTCCCAGATTATACTGCCGCCAGCCCAAAAGCAGTGGGCCAATATCACTATACTGTACCTTGAATAAGATGATAATTTTCATTTCTGCAAAACTGATAACCAAAAATAAAATTACTTTCTTATTTATACAGCTATATAAACACTGTAAAAATAATCCATTTCCAAAGCTAACAAGATGTTAAATTGTAAAACATGGTAAATATGTCTTTAATGATCCTATCATCTCTCTTTATGCTATCTTTCCTCTACATTCAGATTTCCATCTCCCATTCCCACCAGAATAAATCAAGTTATCTCATTATACTTGTCTTTTCACTAATTTGGAACAAAGATAAACTTCTTATCATCACTGGGGGAGAGACCATTTGATATAAGGCCTCTCTGATGTATGCCTAAATTACAATATCTAAGTTATCATTCTTTTGTTTAAGGCTAAAGTCTACCTTGTATATTTCTATATGGAAAGGTGAGTACTTACTACTTTCTAAGATTATTGTGTTACATTATTCAACCATCAGCATAATCCTTGAAGTGAGTAATATTTTCTATATATCATA